>NW_022146306.1:0-19557 GCF_002938485.1 Sitophilus oryzae | reverse complement strand
AACTTCGTATATAAAGGCCTATTTTCTTGGACTAAAAATGCCGCTAGTCCAGATTTTGATGTGTTTTCAACGCTTCCTTCCTCTCTATTTTTCCATGTAAACTTATGTAAACATTCAAATTGTTCTCTGGACATTCTAAAGCATATATGGCACTGATTTTCATCTTTAAAAACTAGTCCAAATAACTTATTCGCGCGATGCTTCTCTATCTATTTGTAGGTCGTCAACAAATCTTCTGAAGATTTGTTGACGACCTACCATTTTGTGGTCATTATTGTGACTGCTTTTGCAACGCCGCAGATGGGTTCTGGGTCTATGAAAGGTATTGATGAGTCTGGTTTGGCCATTTCATCTGCTTTTTCCTTACCCTTGTGACTCACGTGCCTTGGTACCCAGGCTAACATAACATTGCTACGCTATAATTCAACCATACTTCTATCTTTATAGAGGATCATATAAGAAGATCTCCATAAAAAAGACTAAAAAATAAAATTTCCTTTCAAACAAATGGTGTTAAAAATAGATGATCTGGCAACGCAGGCGCTACAGTTTTGGGTTACACTCGATTGCATAAATGCCACCGAAATAATAAATTAACCAAAGTTATTTGTTTCAGCTAGAAAGACAACATTTTTCTAATACTTGGACGTGAAAAACTATTTTATATTGTTTTTAATGATAAGTCCTAATCGAGGGCCTAATGCAATAAAATCTGAACAAATTTTATAAAATAGACATGGCTTATTTGCCACTAGGTAAATGTAAACCCGAATATTATCAGTATGCATTTATTATGATGTTACATTAAAAGAAACTAAAACCGCAAACCCCAGGCATAATACACGCAATGAATATGGCAATAAAACTGTCTGGTAAATAGCAGAATTAGAGCATTTTACTTCATATCTCATTTGACTATAGTGTAACTTTTGGCGTAAGTGGTGTTTTTAAAACAGCATAGAGTAGGTGGTATTAAGAAAACTTATTAAAATTTATTACTATTTATGAAAAATTTGAGTGTATATTAGGGAACATGCAAAATACGAAACACGAAATTAGGGAAAGAAAAGTAATTTCCAGCTTAAGCCGTGGAGGAATAGCGTTGCGCATTAATGGTTCTTGTTTTTTAATTCTGGGTTTTTCCAACAAAAAGTTAAAACGTTAATTAGTTTGTTTCCACCCTTATTTTTTTGTAATATCTACGACTTTCTGACTCTAGTTTATGTATTAAATTATTTATTAGATGCACAATAGAAGTAGTTCTGCGGTTAATCCATTTTCTTCTATACATCTGTTTTTATGCATAATCTTTTCTGTCAACTCTATTGCCAAAATTTTGGCAATTTGAAGTACAGCCTTACACACTAATTGCTATTTCAAATCAACTAGCAGGAGCTTTTTGATATCAGTTCATCGGTTGAATAACTGTGACTTGATTATAGTCGTGTGCAGATGCAAGACTAAGACACGATGAAATGCTGTCAACATGGACAGCAAAGCGAGAATGGGCACCAAAATTGTAGCTGGCTAGAGCAATGCAGTGAACTTGACTAGGTGGGAGTAACCTACTGAGGCTTGATAGTGGATGAACTACTATACAAATAAACCTAACCTAGCCCCTAACTCTGGCGGGAATACACTGCATAAAGTATGCAGACGACATAGTCATGAAGTCGCTTGGGGGAAACCTTAAGGCACCTTGTATGATATTATCAGGTGCAAGGACTGTCGGTCTAAGTTTCAATTCAGGAAAACCGCAAAACTGGTTTCCACACATTCACCAGAAAGCAGGCCAAGTCTGAAAAATCTGAAAAAGAATCAACTGGGTGAAAAGAAATAGTGATATCACCGGGAACTCAAATATAGAAATAACACTGGACAGTAAACTTATTGCCCGGAACCGGCATATTAAGAACATTTCCGTCATAGCTACAAAGGCCCTCATGCAGATGATAGATGGGGCTGCGCCCCTAACTGCAGTTGCGCTGAATGTATATCATAATAGTAAAACTCATGACTAGCAGTTGTTTGGTACACAAAACTTGTTTTTTATTGGTCAAGACAATTCTCGTTCAACACTATACTTGATCAGTTTTCACTTGCCTCGTGAAAACGCGCGCCTTTGAATGTCACAAGATATTTTTTATATCTCCAGTGCCAGGCTTATACGACCACCCTGTACCCCCGCCGTAATTGTACCTTTGAGGTACCAAAACAAACACGAACAACGGCGCTGTTCCGAGAGCCCCAAGTCCCGCAGATCTCGGCCGAACCGGCCTACTGCGTATCGTGCGGTCAGACTGATAGCTTTAATCAAGGGACCTGTGGGGAAGGGAAGAGTAAGAACGAAGGGGGGTGAGAGGCAGGCAAGGGTCGCGACCCGGGGCTCTGAAGGACCGCGAGTGAGCGAACGATCCGCGATGTGTGGCATACGACGGGAAAATGGAAAAAAATGATTGAAAAGTGTTGTAAAGAGACGTCCATGAAGTAATAATAATAGTAAAGAAGGTTTGTCCTGGAGACAGAAGAATTTGGAGACCCGGAGACAGAAGAATTTGTCTTGGCAGTGCAGGATCAGGTGATAGCAACGCGGGTACTAAAATATATTGTAAAAGACCCAATCATACCGATAAATACATGTAAGAAAATGCCACCAATTTAAAGGGAAACCATCGATCAGCGTATGTAAAATTTTAGCAAAATTACCAGAATATACAGAAAGGCGTATTATGGCAGGCAAAGTGAATACATCAAGTACTCGCAAAACAAATTATAAACTCACCCCAGGCGTAACACCATACTACAAAATTAGAAGACAGACTTTCTAAATATATTTGGGTGTATCACAGGGTGCACATCTGTACAGGGTGCATCTCGCACTCGACGGAGCGAGAAGCTCTTGATTTATGATTTTTACTATTTGCGGTCAAAAATCAACTACAGACTAGAGTTCGAATTAATTTTTACACTTAAACTAGCGTGTACCCGCGACTTCGTTCGCGTCGAATTAATAATTTGTAATGGTGATGATAAAGCAAAGCAAGAATTTCTATTGACATACAAACTGGATAAAATTTTCTCACATTTGCCAAAAATAAGCTTTAAACGTCGAGCAGTTTAAGCAGAATCGTGGTTAATCAATTACTCAACTTTTTGGAACACCCTGTATTATTTTTTAAAAAATTTCAAAATATGTAAAAAAACAAAATAAATTATGCGTGTCCAAGCGTTTTCCCGAAAGACTAACCGTTTTTTAAATAACAAATATTGTAATATTTGAGGGGCGTTTTCACCCTCTTGGAATTTAAGATTCGAGAAACCCCTCCTTATCGAACCTCAACCCCACAGTCAATCCGTTTGCCAAAAATCAGCTTTAAACGTCAAGCAGTTTAAGCAGAATCGTGATTACTCAATGGTCACATTTTATGAAACACCCTGTATATATTTTTAAAAAATCTTAAAATATGTAAAACAACGAAATAAAATATACGTGTTTAAGAGTTTTTCCGGAAAACTCACCGGTTTTTAAATAAAAAATATTCTAATATTTGAGGGTGGTTTCACCCCCTTTGAATTCGAGTTTCGAAAAATCCCTTCTTATCGAACCTCTACACCCTAAAGTCAATCCGTTTTCCAAAAATCAGCTTTTTACGTCAAGGGCTTTAAGCAGGATCGTGATTAATCAATGACCAGATTTTTCAAAACACCCTGTATACATTTTTAAAAAATCTTAAAATATTATTCTGAAAATTTTTCAGAATAAATAAATACCTAAATATTGAAACTTAATAACGTACTGAAACATACAGCGCCATAATATCTCGACCTCCGCCCGTTATGCTCGTAACAGGTTGAAAAACAATATATCTAAAACAACTGATGCGTTATTCTCCAACCTGTTTCGAACTTCCATCGACAATCGACCGATGCAGCAGCCTTCCTTTCCCACTCCTGTTATCTCGACCGCCAGGCGTTATGCCCGCAACTGTTTCAAAAAACCTGCTTCTTTTATATCCTATTATTTTTAAGCTGTTATAAGCGCAATACGACCGTCGACGGGATCGACCGAAGCAGCTACGTTCGCCGTAGCGCATTCCCCACTCCGTTGTCCGTTGTCTCGCCGCCTGTATCGATGGTTGACGAAATAACAGGTTTTCCATCCATACTAGTTGTTTTTTGGAATTGCTTCGAGCAGCATAGAATTTCGGGGCGGTGCAGAGCGCCGACTTCGTTTTTCGTTTCACGAGCGGCCGATCTCTACGTGTCGTTATTTTATATCTGTTATTTTTTAGAAGTAGTAACGGTTGCGTTATGTTATTTCTAAATAATTGTTATAAAATAACAGATAGTTAATAACAACCCATCACTACTTTGTTTGCAAACAGCCGTAAAAGTAAAAAGCGGACAAAGAAAGATACACTTTAGGGACGTTAATAGATCCGTAAAACTTAATTTTTTGTGACACTCGCTTAAAAAATATTTTCAACACAACGTAGGTTCCTTTATTTTATTTACATAGTTTATTATACAAACGGTGAAAATATTACCTCTTAACATGATGGGATGTTATACTATAATCTTAATAGTATATTTTTCTTTCTGTAGTACTTCTATACGTCAAGTACCCAAACCCCGTTTCCATCGGGCATCTCGAAACCACATGTCGTCCACCGTACCTGTCGACGACGCCCGGCCGCCTCGAAAGAAACCGCAACCGAAACCGAAATTCCGCCATTTCGCCACTCAGTGGTACCGGACCGTGGCGACCAGTACCGACCGTCGACAGTACCGCTCGCCGTTCCCTCTTATCGCGCCACCAGCTTTTCAATCGGAAACATTACCGCACGGCCGTAATTACAGAGCAGCGAATCAATAAAGCGCGAGCGACGAGCGCCTTTCTTCTTTCTCAAAATTCGAAACGAGATAATTCTTCTTCTATTTACCTCTTCTTCTTCCTCTTCTTCTTTTTTGCGCTTCGGATCTTTTAGACAAGGCGAAACTCATTATATTGCGCTACGAGACTTTCGAGTGTTGTTCGTTTTAATGGATGTGTTTAACGGGAGACGGAATCAGATTATTGGGACGGACGGGAGAGTACTTCTTCCGGGTAGCGTACCGCTGAACCGACCGTAATGTCGCGGCGGATGGCGGTTGGTACTCGAGTTTGAAAGCGGTCGCGAGCAACTTTTTGAAATCGGAGTAAGATTTGCGGAAACGGTTAATCTCGTTGAAGAGATTGGAGTTGTTAAGATGATCGTGAAAGGAGAAAAATACGTTTTTCCATACCAACTGTTAAAATTGCCTTATATCTATCAAAAATAGTAGATAAAATAGTTCTTTAACCGCAAGGGCAGATTAAATGATACTTTAACAGCGAGGATAGATTAAAAATGTTATTTCTTCTCGCACGTTTTTTAATTGCTTCCATTTTTGATAATTTTTGTATTCCTTTTCATAAGTTATTCGGGATTTAAATGGAGAAAAGACACTGTTCATTGATTTAATGAACTTAAATTTCATAGAGTTAATGAATTACTTTTCATTGTGTCAATGAAATCGTTCATCGGCTCAAAATTAATGATTTAATTCATTATATTAATGAACTTTTTCATTATATTTATGTCGACTTTTGGTTCAGTATTACCTACCTTTTTCAAAAGATACAATTTTTTTTAAATAAATCTTTCGTAATAATATAAATTCTACAATAAAAAATATGAAACTGATACGGAACGGAAGCTTACGTATAGCGTCAAAACAATAAACAATACGGAACGGATATGGAATGGGAACGGAAGGTATAGTGAGAATCAACCTTGAATCGTCAGGAAACTGAAGGAAGAAAAGCTTTCTTCAAAAGCGAATATCTCCGAAAAAACTAAAACTATTCAGATGAACCTAAAAACAAACTATCGAGAAAAGATACACCTAGATGATAAAGTAATTTTTAAATTCCTTGCCTTCTTAACGTACTCCACAGGGTGTTTCAAACTTTCACCAAAATATCAACATTTTGTTTTCCCTTGTATAATTGACAGATGGCAACTTTCGTTCCTTTCATTCAAAAAGGAATACTAAAAAGTCAAAAAATTTAGCTACAAATGGCTTAAAAAATTATCAAAATCGGTTCACTAGTACTAGTGGTGGGCAAAACCTTTATTTTTGAATAACAGTTGAAACTGTTACTGTTATTTATAATAACAGCTTTCTGTTATGGACTGCTCACTCAGTCTAGTGTAACAGTCAGGCCACCTCTGAATATGCTAGCCACTCGTGCTAGCGGACGGAACCAATTCAAACGCCGCGCGCCGCTCGACGCGACGCTGTAACCCCGAAAAAATATATTTCTTCAAAAGGCAATGTTTAGTTAAATATACTTTTCTCCATCTTAAAACTGGAGTTAATCTGAAAGAGACAATTTTCTATACAGTATATAGGATTTACAGTTTTCTATATCATATAATTACAAAAAAACAGTATTTTTAGGTTCCTAACACTATAGATGAAAACCGCGCTATATGTTGAATTTAAAAAGTGGGATTCTTAAATACCTAACTCGAGAGACTTGAAAGTCAATCAAATCTTATCTTATCATTCAATCAATTCTTAAGCGAAAAAATATTGTAGTTGTAATATTCTGTAATGTTCATCAATATATTTTTTTACCTTTTATATTGATACGAGCTGTAGCAAGTTCCACTTCTTTAACAATTCTAGCTTGAGTTTGATTTCTCTACATCTGAATTCTCATCATCTATATATTGATCTCATCGAATTGATCATCTGAATCCTCATCATCTATATATTCATCTCATCATCTGAAATATTACAAAATTTTTGTAATAAAATTTTGTACTAATATTTCGAGAGATGCAAATTTGAATTGTTGAATTCGTCCAGTGTTAAATTCAAAATCAAAACGCCCTCGGCCCCTACATCATTTCATTCATTTCCATCACTTTTAAAGAAAACCTTTGGTTCTGCCATAATGCTACTGAATGAAGATTAGCGTTTGATCTTTCTAAACAACTACTAAAATAACACATTATCTGTAAACGATACAGTTCTCCTTTTCATTACTAGCAACTGTTATACACAAAAAATACAATTTCAAAATCTCAGTTTAGGTACAAGTTTAGGTAAGATAGGTTTATAAGTAGTAGCATGAAGTACTTATGGAAGAAACTCAATCATCTATCTAAAGAAGAAAACATTTGACAAATGTGTACTACCAGTCATGACCTATGCATGCGAAATCTGGATATTTAAAGAAAAAAAAAGAGCATCATAAGGAAACTGCAGGTCGCACAACCTTCAATGGAATGAAATATACTGGGAATAAGAGAGACCGTGAAAGAATAGAGTGGATACGACAAAAGACCCAGGTAATAGATATCATCCACAGAGTCAAATCCCTCAAATAGCAGTGGGTAGGACACTTGGCAAGTAGGACGGACAACAGATGGACTACAAAAATTATAGCATGGTACCCACGAACCGTGATATTAGTAAATTAGCAGAGATAACATGGGTCCGCATAGCTAACAATAGACAACAATGGGCCTACTACAAAGAAAGTATTTAAGAGAGGCTACACCATAATTGGAAATGGTTGAATAAGCTGAAAATGATGATGAATAAGCCTCATAAGATCTAATTTAATTTAAAATAGGATATTGAGATGATTCGCTAAAATCATTAGCTGTTTATTTGAAATTGATGTCAAATGCTTTACAGCTTCTTTTTTCTAATTTAAAGTTGTTGAATTCATAGCCTAAACTGGATCCTTCAAAAAAATTCGAAGTTATCGGTTCACCAACACGACTTTACATTCTGTAAACGGCACCGAAGTCAGAAATCTACCGTGCAAAAAGTGCCAAGTTCTCAAGACTCCGCTGCTAGCATACCGACGCATCTGAGAGCGACGGAAAAACTTTTTACGACGTCGATATCGAAATGGCGAGTCGCTCGATTTTACGACATGGCGACAGCGCGTTACCAGAGAGAGAGAGAGAGAAAAAAAAGCTCAGGAGTCGGCTAGAATTTTAAATTTGTAAGGAATTAGCTTTCCCACAGATAAATCGCTAGGAGAGACGGCGGAGTTGAGCGGAGACGCTGAGAAAAAACGCGTACGTCGATGAATTGTATTGGATTTGACGATAAAAAGTCCCGGAAAGGTACTGCATAAGCTTTTTTCCTTATTGAAAGAAACAATATGAGGCATTTAAGGTTATATTTAAAATTTAGTAAGTTAGGTAAAAAATTTGATCGAAAAAAGAGTCGAGCGAGGTCGAGAAAAACATTTAGTATTTATTATTAACAAGGGGTAAGGGTCAGCAATTTAAAAAAGTCATATCAGTAAATTCTACCTTAACGCAGTCAAAAAACCACCTTATTGTAGAAAGTAAAATCTACACATTAAATTGGAGTTGAACCACACTGAGGAATTTAGTGTTTCCAAGAGACTCAGACAAGGATGCTCCTTAGCTCCTCTGCTCTTCAAGTTATATCATGGAGGCTCTGGGAAATAAATGAAAAAGATGATGTAGTAGAAGAGATGTGACAATCGGAAATTCTATGCTTTATACACTTTCTTCGCCAGAAGATCAAGTTGTAATAACAGGGAGACCGAGATGATGCTACGTGTTGAGGGTGCCTGTACTATAGTGTACTGCCATTGCCCGTTAACGAGTATTTGACATGAGCTTTTCATAAGCTTTTCTGTGACTAGAAAAGCCCGATACGTGATATTATCTTTCTTCCGTTTCAGGTTTCATTTTGTGCTCAAGTCATGATTGTCCCCCCCTGTCTTTTTAATTTCCAGAATGCTTCTGAGACACTACTAATCTATGTGCACAGATTTCAGAGTCGATATTGGCCTTTTCCGAAATCCCCAACTGCCGAGGTAATCCGCGCTACATATTCAATAGTTCTTCTTCAAATTTTTATAGCACTGTTGCTTGATCTTCGGGGAGTGCACATGACTTTTGTTTATCGATGTTCAGCTTAAGGTCCAAGGCCTCGTATGCCCAGGTATTCAGTATTGTGTTCAGCATTTCTTGCAACTGCTGTAACGATTTTGCAACTAGAGCGCAGTCATCCCAGCGTATTGAAGTTGGTGATGAATTTTGTACGTCTTTTTTTGCCCTGAGTCTTTTTTATGTTGAACAGACCGCCGTCGAATCTGTATCTAATGCCCTTTTATCTTTCCTGGAGTTTGTTGTCCATAGGAGAGCCCTGCCATGAATATGTCGAATAGGAGAGATAAACTATGATTTTACGCAGGTTATTTGGCAGAATTTGACCTAATTTACAATCTATAATTTGGCAAGAGCTTGGCAAGTCTCAAAAATCTTATGTTGAGTTCATACGCATCTGCTTACGTGCGTCGTTCATCGTTCCGTCAATCCAATCCAATTTTGTTGAAATATGATCTGTCATTTTTGTAATAAACTAATAAGACTGGTTAAAACAACAAGAGAGATGACGCCTTGGCGAGATTTATATACAAAGGGTGGTCGAACTGTATTCCGGAAACTTCGCCAGCATATTCTGCTTATAAAAATATGTAAAAGTTCGTATAAATGTATGTCCTAAAATGCTTAGTTTCGGCGATACAGGGTGTAGATGTTGCATTTTTTTTATTTCGATTTTTCGAAAATAATTTCTGAAGCTTAACGTCGGTATATGGTTGAAAATTTGTGTCTGGGAGTTTTGACATGATAAATTTGATTTTGATGTCAGTATGACTCCTACTTGTAGATGGTGCCAATTACATATTTTTTACCTGGTTTGAAGAGTAATAACTTTTGTCCGTACCTGGATAAAACTACTGAGTAAAGAAATATACATTAACGACGTCTCTTGGTAAAAAATCGGTACAAGTAATGGTTCTCGAGATATTTGGAATCTAAATTATTAAACACCTGTCATCATTGACATCAATTAAATATGTTTACTAAATAGTTATTAGACTGAAATGCATAGAATTTGAAATGTTATTGTGTCAAAAGTTCAACAGAAACTTGTTGAAAAAAACGTTTTATCATCATTTTTTTCAAAGAAAAGTTTATAAGTAATAAAAAGTTCCCAAATTTTATCATTTCAGTAAAATAACTATCTGCACAACATATTTATTTGTGTCAATAATGACATGTATTGAATATGTTCATTCTAAATATCTTGAGAACAGTTTTGCTGGCGATTTTACCAAGAGATCTTTTTTACGTAAAAAACGTCGTAAATGTATATTTTTTACTCAGTAGTTTTATACAGGTATGGACGAAAAGTTATCACTCTTCAACCGAGTTAAAAAATATGTAGGTGGCGCCCTCTACCTTCAAATATTGACGTTACATCAGAAATTATTTGGAAAAAATCAAATATGCAATTTCTACACCCTGTATCTCCGATACTAAGTATTTTAGGAAATATATTTATAGAAACTTTTTTAGTTATTTTATCTGCAGAATATGGTGCCAAGTTTCCGGAATACCCTGTATAAACCAACCATATTTAACTTAAAAAAAAAGATTAGAAACTTTTTTAGTGAAATATATAGATAGGTATGGACGTCATCTGCTTTTTTCTGCCATCGTCTGTAAAAATCTTACCTGAGAAAAAAAAAGAGTATAGATATCTGTATGTAGTTTCCTCACATACATATCTCGGTGTATCTAAAGCTATGATATTTCTCTCCGTGTACATCGATAATCGTTATGAGATTTCTGATCGATCGCTCTGAAAAACCGCTTTCGTGACGGCACTCCGTCGCCTTTCCCCATATAAGGCCAGTTTTTACGCTCGACAACTATCGTATAGAATTGCCATAACTTTTCTTCCTGATTCATAATTCATTGGTCGCGCTGCCATTTCTCGATTTACTGCCTCACGCGTTTTTTCGGTGGCAACAGTTTGATGAAAATGGCGTCGTTAAAGTTATGGACGCCGGAGAATTTTTGCTGCTGCAGGACTAACCGCTCCTGCTGTCTGTCTCGCTGGCTTAGTGATGAACGATTATATATCGATCTACCGAAAATGTCGATATTTTCAGTAAGATGTATAGTTAGACTCTTTATAATATCTACTAGAAGCAGATGGGTATTTTACGACATATAAAACCCTGCATTTCTTCTTAAGGTGCCGTGCATATTGCTGCATAGGCTTTTAACTTTACGTTAGGTTAGGTTGCGTTGTTGGTTACGGGGCAGGCCTTGGGCCCATTGCAATGTCGCTGATGTTGGCTTCTGCTGCTTCCTCTAGTCCTTCCAAAAAACCGTGCCCTAAAGTTTTAAAGCGTCGGTTTTCCAGTGCCGGAGATTGGCATAGTAGCTGCTCCATGGCTTCTTCCTCTCCGCATTCTCTGCAGTTGTCATCGTTGGAAATCTTCCATCTTACTTACCCGTTACCCCCGTGGGGGGGGGGGCTCAGTTTGTAGTGACAAAACCTACAATTATGCGTATTAGGTTCTTTTTATGCTCTAGTAATTGTTTTGTCTTTTTGCTATCTACCACTGACCACAATCTTCGAGCTGTAGCGCACTCCTCACGGTGTTGCTACGTCTCTTGCTGCTTGGCTTTGATGGTAGTTCCTATAGCTTCCTTTATTCTGTTCCAAGGTCTCTTCTTTCCGCTTCTTGGTTGCCCACTACATTGCTGGGGCCTAGCGCCCAGCATGGAGTGTCGCCTTGACGCAGCCAGGACAATGCTTCTGGGTAGTCCATCACAGTTTTCTATCTCACTGATTGCATGGTGATGCTTCTTAAAGCGCCCAAGCTGTCAAAATGTACCACGATATCTCCTATTGGTCTATCAGCGATTTTCCCTTGTATACACCTGGCCGCTTTTAACTGTTCTATTTTATGAAATGTTTCTATTTGTTACAGTGATTTGGAGTGCTTGGATGCCCGTCCAATGACGAATAGAAAGTTTATTTAACTTATTCCCCCTTTTACCACCTTTGATTTCACCCTGAAAAATTAGACCTTGAAAGTGATTGAGCTCAAAAGTGTTAAATAGAGAATTTTTACTTGTTAGTGATTTCAAAGAATTCACATTCTTCTAGAGCAGCCTTCAATTCTTCACACAGTAAAGCCAGGAAGCTCTTAACATTCGTCTGTAGGGTCCAACTTTCGAAGACTTCAATTCTATTTGTATAGTTGTTACTTTCAGAGTCCATGCTTCTACTTTATACAACAGAACGGACGTCATAGCACTTGAATATTCTAGTGTGTTTAATTATTCTGACCCCAATTTTGCAATTTGATATAATTGTTCAGTTGGTTATTGTTCAGTTGGCCAGTAAAAGACTTTCGAGTCCTTAGATTTGTATTTTGCTAACGTTTTGATTAATATATAATCTTCATCAGGAATAAACTTTGATTTTAAGCAAATATTTATATATAATTCATAATGATTATCATATTCAACTTATTAAACCATTTCCAGTTATGGTGTAGCCTACCTCACATATTTAGATATTCCTTTTTAGTTGGGCACATTGTTGTCTGTTATTGGCTGTACCGGCCCAAGTTATCCCTCTAATTTCCTAATATCATGATCCCATTTCAGGCTTGGTCTTCTTCTAGGTCTCTTACTTCCCTTCTGCCAAATCCATCTGCTGTCCATCTTTTCTTGCCAGGTATCCTGCCCATTGCTACTTGAGGGATTTGATTCTGTGGATTAAGACATCTATTACCCATACCATATCGCCATACGCTTATATCCTTACCATCTTTTTGTCCGTATCCTCTCTAATCTTTACAGCCTTTCTTGATTATTCCCAGCATATTTCGTTTCATTGAGCATTGCTCGACCTGCAATTTCAGCAAAATGTCCATTTTAAATGTCCGGGTTTCGCCCAGGCATGGGTCATGACTGGAAGTACACATTGGTCGAAAGATTTTTAGATGAATCTTTCTAACTATATATAATTAAAAAGGTAAAAAGAAAGAACATAATACAAAACATGATTAAAAAATTAGTTAAGTAGAAGTTTTTCTCTAAAATAAAATGAGGGACTTTTATCTCATCGTTTTAATATTTATATGGAATTTCCAATGTTCACGTCGACGATGTAACACACGGTATATTCTTTGCTGTATATAAAAGCTGCTCCCTGCTTCTACCACAGGGGTAGCGGGAAGGCACGTCTGCATCTAAAATAGTGATCTCGCGTGCAAAATCCACCTGAAGGGAAAGTATAAATTCAGAAGCTCCTCGCGGACGACTTCCTCTGCGGTTGTACCGCTGCGAATATTGTTTATTGCCCCGCGTAATAAGCAGGTATAGCGGGTTTTCTGGCCTTTTTCTCCATCTTCACAGCAAAATTATTTAATTACGGTAAAAGCTCTAGTTCACGAAGGTAGAAACCAGTGTAAAAATAATACTTTATTTTACGTTGTAAACAGCCAATTACAAAAAGCATTCTCTTAAATTTAACTTGACAAAATGAGCTAAATAATTTAATAATGCAGAATGTTTAGGAGGTGAGTTAAGCTTGATTTTCATGCATCCATTATCCGACGATACGATGATACGATATTAATTTTACTGGTTGAATTTAAAGATTTCGATTGGTTAGAAAATTAAGCTGTTAATGTTTTTTTTTAAATTTATTGCATTTTCTTGCCTCCGTTCATCGGATATACGATTTGCTTGTGATTGGTGTTATTTTATATTTTCATTTCCATAACGATTTCGCTTTTTTACTTATAGTCTAAGAGCTAGGAACGTTCTCGAGAGAGAATTTTGAGAAAGCTGTTATTTTTTTATAATATATCTTTTCCTATGCTCTCCTAAACAGAGTGCGGACCGTTTGGCTGCCGGTAGACGTTACGTTCACTACTGCGCATCAAGAATTCGACCTGTATTTCAGGAACTAAGGAGGCTAGGGCAAACCTACGTGTAGCATATTTAGTTTCATAAAAAAGTAGCAAAGTAATATGAAAATCGTATCATTGTATCTCTACTCATAAACGAGAAATCCGATAAAACAAACTAAAATGAGATACCTTGTACAAATAATGTGATGCGCAGTAGTGAACACCGGTGAAGTCTACCGGCAGCCAGACGGCTCGCACTTTGGTCAGAAGAGCATAGCAAAAAATATATTATTAAAGAGCCAGCTTTCTTAAAATTCTCGTTTTCCCGACGTTGCTAGCTCTTGTACTATTATATTTTTATTGAGGTTAGATTAAACTTGTCGAAAAAGTATGAAAACGTTATCGTACGTTCTCTCTCCGTTGACGGCCTGGAGTAAAAAAATTACGGATGAAAAGTGGCGCGAAAGCACTATAGCCAATCAGAGCGCCGCGCGCCGGCGCACAGTGAGCCCTAATGAACCAATAATATTGAAAACTTTTGTATCATTCCTGATGAACTTTTTAGGCTAAAATTACGTATTAAATGAACAAATATATTTTTTTAAATCGTTAGTTTTTATTAATAACACTTAAATTAAACATTTTATATAGAGCAGACTAAATATTAATCGATATACAGGGTGTTTTAGACTTGGCAATTCAAACTTAAGGAATAAGTAGAACATCAAAAATAATGAAAAAAGTTCCTCTAAACATGTGTGCGGAAATGCATAGTTTTCGAGATACAGGGTATCAAAATTGTATTTTAATTTTTATTATTTTTTTCACCTAATTTTCTATATAATTTCAATATTTAGATGAAAATTGGTATCTAGAGGTTTTTTGACATAAGAAATTTAAATTTTTTCCTAATTTTACTCTTACTTGAGGGGAACACAACCTATAGGTGGTGTATACATATATTTGCATTCATTTAAAGTTTCGTGACTTTTTTGTAAGACCTTGTATAATATTTCTATTTGGATTTGAAATAATCGATGCATGTTATACGTCAAAAATCTCCTAGATACCAATTTTCATCTAAATATCGAAATTATGTAGGAAATTAGACGAAGAAGACGAAAGTAAAAATAAAATTTTGGCACCCTGAATCTCCAAAAGTATATGCAAGCATCCGGACACATGTTTATAGAAACTTTTTTTTATTATTTTTGATGTTCTATCGATTTCTTAAGTTTAATTCACTCCAAAATAGTATAGATACAAAAAAATGGGAATGGAAATTATTCCCAGTTACAGCTAATACAAAATATAAACAGTGTTTTGTATAGTATTGATGTACATAATTGTTCATATCTTACGAAGTTGCAAAAAGTCGCAGTAACTCTATTTAATTTTGAAAACTAGACTATTTGGGGAAATAAAAACATAACCCAGACACCTGGCCCTTTGAGGAGAACCCACTTATTTTTCTATATTTTTAAAAAAGAAAAACAATCAGTATATTATAATGATACGTTTTTTACATTAAACCGTGATCATAATGTTACATATTGTTTAAAATTAAGTACAAATAAATAAAATAAACTTAACAGTACTTGTGTCACCCGTTGTAAAAAAAAAAAGCCACAAACTTCTAAAATATTTGGAATCACTTTGTACTTTGTAAACAAAATTTTTACATACGCGGAATAAAATAAACCACGCTTCGACGTTTTCAGTGCACATACACGTACCATGGTAACCTATGTCAGTTATTTTATTATTTGATGATTCTCTAGAGTTTTCTAAACTATTATTAATTAAAAATAAAGTGGTTTTCTCAATTTTATTTATTTTGAATTATTCCACATTTTAAGTTGTTTTTGGCCTAATGTGCGGCGCCGCGCCGCGCCGTCGGATCATCGGCATCGTATCAACGGATGTAGTCACTTTTCATCCGTAAATGTTTTAATACAACCCGTCAACGGAGAAAGTTAAAAAATAATAATTTTTCGTACGATAAAGGACGTTTTGACACTTTTTTGACAAACTTAATCTAACTTAAAGATCTAACCTTAATAAAAATTTAAGTAAAACAGCGAAATCGTTATGGAAATGAAAATATAAAATGACACTAACGTTACCGTTTATCCGATAAACAGAGGCATGAAAATGGCAATAAATTTAAAAAGTGCATAATTTTCTAACCAATCGCAATCTTTAAATTCAACCAATAAAATTAATATCGTATCATCGTATCGTTGGATAACGGATTCATGAAAATCAAGCTTTAATCACCGCGATCTTTCAGACCTATTGTGTGTTTCCCTTTCTTAGTTATAACTCGTTATAACTCATCGTAATCATACAGTCTCAGGGCTTTGACGAAATCCAGTATCTGAGACGGCTCCACAGGGTATGAGGGGTTGTCGTTTGGGCGCACTCAGTGATGAGATGTTCTGGTGTTTTCCCATTTTCCCCGCAAAATCTGCACCGTTGTTTCTCAGCTTCAAAAAAGAGTTCAAAAAAGAATTCTACTGAGTTCGTTGATGAGCCAGTGTCCTATTAGAAACTTCATGGCAATCCAAAGAGTGTCCTTACTTAAATCAAGGAAACTCTTTGATTTTTCTCGGTCGTAGGTTCTGAGAATTTTTTTCAAGTGTCTTAAACCATTAGAGAATTCCAATTTGACGTTCAGGATAGAGTCTTCCGTCTTCCACGTTCTCCAGTTCCGCTTTAAGTTGGTTTCCACAGATTGTTTACTTTTTCATTGCTTTCTGTCCCTTGTTGAACGTGCATCCAAAGTAGGAGGGCTTTATTTTCCTTGCCTAATTTATTCAGCTCCTCTAGGCATTATTCGACCAACTTCGCATTTATGGTTACTGAGCTGATCTGAGTTAGTGCTGTTCAACTATCGGATAAGATGGCTATATTCTATCAATAACAATCTATCAAAGAATAACGACAAAACTATATTACGATAGAAACGCGTTTTGATTCTTAGGACTTTTTAGTAGGGGAAGGGTTTTTTTTCTCTAAAACGGTATGGAAATTTGGAAAAGTATAAACGGGATTAATCATTTTAGCGACGAGCAAAAATTTTTATGAAGAATAGATTTTTCTCACAATGTCAATAATAAAAAAATCTATCAATCTACCAATAATCCAGCAAATCCATCAATAATATTTCGTTTACTTTAACAATTTTATACTTTAACAAAGAAAACTGCAAGACACAAGCACCTATATCTAAATGATATATAAACAAAATTCAAACTATAGTTACCAGTTGTTGCTTAGATTGATATGGTTTGTCCATCAATGAAACCAACTTATCGGTAAAACCAAGTACCCACCTGTCACCCGTCAAGCCGTTTCGAAAGCCAGCGTAACCGAGGTGTTTGGCACAGATTTTTATTTGCATAAATTTGTCGAAATATGAATATCAAGATGCAACGTCTAGATAAGCGACGTATACGCGTATATTCAAATGAGATCGTACGTGTCATTTCGATTTTTTTACTTGCGCTTTTTGTGTTTTTTTTTTTTGACCGTCGAGAAAGCCGATGTGTGTGTGAAGGGCCTAAAACTTCAAAGTAGAAGATGCTTCGGGCATGGAATGTAGTATATAAAGTGGTTCAACAAGTAGTGCGTGAAATTATTACACAGAAGGTTTCAATAAGGCCTACAATAATGTAATAAAATATAAATTTTGTCTATATATTGAGAGAGAGAGCCAATCTCCATTTTCTTGTAAACCTGGTTGGATAAAGTGGCGAATACGATCGCTTGTCGATCTCCAATTAGCAGAATTCTTGTTTTGATAAAACTTACTCTGAGGCTCTATCCCTAGGGATGGTACAATTGGATTATTAAATGTTTATAATTATTTGGTGGTATTAAATGAGAAACTGATGACTTCCTTTATACTCTTCCTGACGATATCTTTAAGATTTACGCAGTTGTAGCCTCCGAGAAAATGAGTCCGGGTACCATACAAGGCCGGATATCAGCGGCATAGGAAATGTAAACTGTTTCCCCTTTATTTGAGTCCTTGCAGCTTTGGAAAACTTCAATAAAAGGGATGTCCATTCTCGTACCTTACCAGTAGACCAGTGTCCCGTATAAACCTCCGTAACACCTTACGCGACTTAATAATGAGCTCCCCTGACTCTCTAAGGTCGTATTTGGACAAAAGTTTCCCCTGCCTGTTCTTCATTTACTTTAAATTTTTCCATCTACTGTTCGCCAGAGAGGTTTTTTTACTTATTTAGAGGTAGCAGTCTTTTAATGTTATTGAAAGGAGTAAAAACTTCTTCCGATGTATGCCGAAGATCGAAGAGAAAAACGGCTTCAGCGATGGTTATGGAATGAAGATCGCTGTCGTTTTTTTGTTTAAACTTATATGGCAAATGTCATCGATCATCATTTCCCAGCTAACTGGACGCCGTTTTTTTTTTCATGTATCCCAAGGCACGATCCTTGCAAGTTCATCAGCGCATTTGTTCCCTTCGAGTCCCTGTAGCCTGGAACTCAAAGCAAAGTTATGTCATATCAACTTGCTATACGAAGGTTAACCTATCGTATTTTTTACTCTTTTGGAGGATATGGGTAAATGAGTTCAGAGTCGACATATTTGCCAGGCTGTCAACGATTATTGCAGTTTTGCGCGTAGAAGATGTCCTCTCGTTCAGCCATTGAAAAAACACTTGATCTGTCTAAAAGGCGATATAACCTTACGATGTCAAGACCTTTCAAGACAACACTCCCACACCATTGCCTTAATCCATTTTGGATCCGTCATAAATGACATAATGTCGAATTTCTTCTATGGTTTATTATTCTTCCACTCCTTTGTGGTTAGAATTCTCTTGTGGACCGGCCTTCTTCTTTCTTGGGTGACCATCCCCTCACCTGAAAACTCCAGTGATACTAGATTTATACAATATTAAAACGGATCTGCATCACAACGCATGGTTACTCCGTGAAGTCCTTTGATAAGATTATATCAAACTGCAAAACAGTCAGCTTGAGGAAGATGCTCTATTCTAGCAATTCCATTATTTGCAACGAACACCAAAAAAAAGTTGGCGGGTAACCAAATATTTTACCAATAAAACAATTTTTAAGTCTGCAACTACTTTAAGAAACGTCTTAGCAAATCAAGACCGGAAGTTAGGTATTGTGGGCCATGTGTGATCAAAAACAAAAAGTGGTCTTAAGCCTGGGTTATTTAGAAGCTGTTTTATATTAAAAAATAATAGCACCTTTAGCAAACCAAATACAAATATTTCCACATGATATGTTAACCACTAACAAAAAGGACCAAGGATGGCGTCTTCACTGGAAAGACTGACGTTTGATTGCACTTGATACTGTTACGAGTAAATGTCTTGCTCTAGTACAATATGATTGAAAAAAAAACTGTGTTAGCGATGACGCCGATGGCTATGAAATAAAGATTGCTTTCAATATAAATTGAATACATTCTCCATATCATTTGACATATAATGTCAAATTATATGGAGAATGTCATCGATCATCATTCCGAAGCCAACTAGGCATTTTTTTTGCCGAACATACGGTATATAAGTATATTCAGTAATTTTTAGGATATAGATTGGTTCACACTTGATCTAACGGTCAGAGATACAGATATGACCGAAACGTCGTATAAAATTTCATAATTAAAGATAATGCCGGTCCAAGAAATTATTATTTTATTTCATATTTAATTTTCTGGTTGAGGAAAA
>NW_022146305.1:2139044-2320851 GCF_002938485.1 Sitophilus oryzae | reverse complement strand
ACATATTTGGAAAAATGGGTAACTCTTTTAAAAAAATTAACTCTTGAAATAAAAAACAGATGTTATATCTGATATAAAATTGAAAATATTTCATTTATTTTGTTTAAGTGTTTAATTTTAGACAGAAAAACAGAAATATATAGATTGATTTATTTTAAAACATTATATAACCCAATAAAATTTGTAGAGAAACAAACAGATCCCATTTTCTAAGTTCATAAATCATTCTGAGCAAAAATCGTTTTCTCGTTATGAACAAAGATTGGATATGTCAACCCCTCTTCAAACTATCGAAACGTCGACCTTCTGGAAAAGGATAATCCTATTTTGAAGAAATATCAAGAACGTGAGACTTATAGGTAAACAGATTATAGTAAACACCAGTACATTTTTTTTTAAATATTATCCCATTATTATAATCCAGAAATTAAATCACCTTATCTATTTTATTGAATTAATTTACATTTAACACTCTTTGAAATTAACCTATTTATAATAAAACTTGCTTTTTTTCTATATTTATATTTTTTAATATAGTTAAATGCAAAAACTTAAAATTCTTCCATAGATCTACCTAATTTTAAATGGATGTGAGGCTATAGTTAGGGTGAGAGGGCACGTTCCTGCTAAAGAGGAAACTAAAGGACTTAAGTTTTTGAAAAGGGACTGACGTTCAATTTAGTGTTTTAATGAGGAAGCGATTCAGTCTTGATTTATGAACCTCCAAAAAGTTTTTGACCCTCTTTTTTGTATTTTATCACCATAAATCTGATAAAAAAATCGACTATTTATTCAGTGGACATATTATGGAAAATGGTTTATTTTTAGAATGTGTCTAGGTCAACGGAAAATGCCCTATTTATTTTAGATTCCCCTGAGAGTGTCGAAATATACGTTTTTTGTAGCATAAGGACCGGACAAAATAAGGTTCAGAACCTTAAACAATGAACGGGTTAAAACACATAATAAACCTATAGTTGCAAGCAATTATACTTTTAGTGACGTAATTGAAGGCGCGATTTTTAAATTCATTTTTGCCAACCATGGACATATTTGGCGACGTGTTGATTAACTGGAATTTAAATTTCCCGCTGGGGATTCAGGTGGTGGCTCTGCTAGTGATGTTAATATTTCAGAAATTTTTGATTGTTGCAGGAAATTTCTGAAACTTTCGGAAACTTTCGGAAATTTATGAAATATAAGGAAATTTTACAATTTTACATATTTTTTGTCGATACAATAAAGAAATAAATTAGATATAGACATTTGATACCAACATGTAAGTGGAAAAAAAAACAATAAACATAATATTAGTTGTTATATTTTTCATAAATAATACATAACCTATAAAAGTCATAAACATAACCCATAACAAAAATCATCTGGTAACATTTGTATTTTGTGCATAAACCACGAACTATGACTATGAATTTAAAAAAAACAAAAAAGCACGAAATATAAATTTAAAAAACGTAAAACACAAATAACTGAATTATTCTATTCCGGAATATCGTCAGATATAGTTTAAATTTGTTGATGTTGGTTAAATATATTTTAAATTGTTATAAAATTCTGCATCTCTCATAGCAAATATCATTTTCGTTTTAATTGATTTTTTTTGCATTACAGCCGGTGCCGTTCAAAGCCTACTTATTTAAAGCAGACGAATTTTTATATACTCTAATATCTCGAAGAGGAATCGAGGAAAATATCAAGTGTGTTATATTTTTGAAAAAGTAATTTTAAATTATTTTCAATAAATTAAAAATATACAGGGTGTCCCATAAAAAAATCAAATTTTCTGTTGATAATTCTTAAATTATTAATTTAAAAAAATATATACTTAAACCATTAAATTCTACGTAAAAAGGTGCTTTGGAAATGTTTTCATAAAAATACAAAATTTTCCATAGCAAAAAAGTTACAGCAATACACCCTGTACATAACTTTTTCAAATAGAGTTCATGCTATAATAGGATCTGCATTTGCCGCACATGGATCGTGCACATTTGATTCATGAGATTTTTGTTTTTTGTCATTTCTTCATTGACATATTATGGTTGCCATATACCACATCTCTTTCTTTTCTAATCTTGATTATTCAATTTTCTCTCTTCTATGAGTAAGAGATTCAGAATCGGAGTTATGGTTACTCTTCGGAGAAAAATCAATGTCTCGATGGTCTTCATCTCACTTAAGCCTTTTTAAGTTCATCAAACCACTCAATTAATGCTTCCTCAAAATTAGCGTCCCAATGAGGCACACTTTTTAGACTACCCACCATCCTAATAATGTAACATTCTTGGCGTGGTGGTGCCACGCAGACCCCAATGAAACTTTAGCCCCGGCTGGTAGGAACAATACTTAGTTAAGTTAAAAGTGGGCAACGCTGTGCCGGTCAAGCTTAAACACGTGACTAAAGCTTTATTTGATATGAACTATACAGAGTGTTTGATTACTAATTCAAATTTAATTAAAAAATCTAATTCAAGATTAAAACTGATTGAACTGAAATGTATATTTAACTGCTGACGAACCCTCAACCAAACTAAAGAAGATTTTCCTCGGTCCGACAGGATTTCCAATTTCCTAATCCAAACTATCGAGCTTTCCTTCAATTCCAGAGCTTCCAAGTGCTAAATATTGACGTTTCTGTCGATAGGTTTGTTTGCTTGTTTGCTGTATTTTTCCCTCTACCTCTACCTAGAGAATTTTCTGGACTCTATTACGGTTGAGCCCCAAATGTAATGCATCTTCTTGAGGAAAAACTAATCTAATTTAAATTTTATAATTATTCTTCTATTAAGATTCACTTAGCAGCGTTAATAATAATTCTTAGCAGCGTTAATTAGTGATGCAAACTTTAGTTACTTTTATGGACTTGTAACTACTAGTTACTTTTGGTAATAGGACTCGTTACTTTGAACTCGTTACTCGTTACTTTGGTACTTAGTATCGTTACTTTATAATCGTTGTTTTGTGTACAGGTTGGAAGACTTGGGCTTGACGTGGAACTTCGTTACTTAAGCCTATAAGGGGTTTCTACTTTCTTCTAGATATGTTAAATAAAACTATGTACTATTAATAAAATTAAAAATAAAAGAAAACAAATCAAACAAAGAAAATATGTGTCTATATAAATCTCTCTCTCTCTCTCTCTCTCTCACCATGTTAGCATCATCAGCAGATGATTATAAAAAAATGATGCTAACATGGTTAGCGAAATGCGCGTCCAGTGTAAAAGTAAAAGTGTTTTGATGTATTGTGGTGATTTAGTGTTTTTATTTTGCTGTGTAACACCAAAGGTTCCAACCCTCAACTGTAATATATACAGGGTGTTTCAAAACAAATGCGAAAAACTTCAGGGGGTGATTCCTTGTTCAAAATAAAGGGTAGTTTGCTTTATAAATGTTGGGTCAAAAGTCAACCATTAGGGAGATATCGCGGTACAAAGATGGCGGCAAAATAATGTTTTTATTTTTATCTGAAAACGAAAGAGAATCAATGAAATTTTACGGAGAGACACAGTTACTGACACATTTTCTGGTAATTTTTTCACTTTTTAAGAGGTTAGAACCATTCTCATCACTCTGTTAATGAATTCTAAAGAAAAATCTATGAAAACGTTGCTGGAAAACATGGTGACTTTTGATAGTTAGTTTATTTTAGAAACTTTTTTTATCTTGTATTTTTTGAATCACCGGATTTGAAACTGCAAGATAAAATGTAAAGCATTACATGTCAGGACAAAAACATTTTAGATAAAGAATCTAGTGGGCAGCTGTCATTTTTTAGAAAAAATCTAGTCGGCTGCTGTCACTTTTAGGGTGTTTCTAATATTATTTTATTTGACATTACCCTACTGCAATACGTTATTATCTAGATTATTATTATTATCATTATTATCACTAGATTCTTAATCTAAAAATATTTTAGTCCTGACATGTAATGCTTTACATTTTATTTTTTAATTTCAAATCGGTGAGTTTTATCAAAAAAAAATACAAGAGATAAAAAGTTTCTAAACAAACTAAACTATCCAAATTAATTTTTGCATGTGTTTGATAAGATTTTTCTTTAAATTTCTGTTAACAAGAATGATAGGTAGTTTATTTCAACCCCTTCCACTCATTTTAAAAAAAGTGAAAAATTACCAGAAAGTGTGTGTTTTCATAACAGTAATGCTTCCATAAAATTTCATTAGTCTATCTCTTTTCGTTTTCAAGATAAAAAATAAGAACATTATTTTTCCGCCATCTTTGTACCGCGATATCTCCCTAATGGTTGACTTTTGACCCAACGTTTATGAAGCAAACTACCCTTTATTTTACAAGGTCACCCCCTGAAGTTTTTCGCATTTGTTTTGAAACACCCTGTATATTGTATATGGTATATAAATGTATATATTTTTGTTAAAATGTAAAAATATTAAAAAAATATACTGAACTTTGTGTTGTTCATTTCTTCAATATACTCAAGCAACGAATCTTAGAAGGTGAATAAACTTTCATGCAAAAGCAAACAAACTCTATGACATAATTCTGACATTTATTCGGGCAGTATAGCACTCGCTTTCAATGAAAACAATAACAGAAAAAATCCCCCCCTCCAGACCATCTTTTCATCAGCAAAAATCTTCCTCTCTGGTTCAAAAAACACAGAGAGATAAAAAGAGAGCGAAAATCAAAAGAATCCCGAACATCGAAGTCAGACTCTGCCTGGCTCTCCGTTTTGTTTCTCCTGATTACTGGGATGTTTCTCCGGATTAAAGCTCCATCCCGGAATCCCACAGGACCCCTCTCCCTCAGCGATCCCCCTTTTTCACGATGCCTATCCACGCTGTCTGGTCCGTCAAACGACTGTGGAGAAAGATATATAAGAAGTTGGAGCAGACAGAAGGGAGGGAAAAAAAGTTAATTCGAGCAGATCGTTTCTGGATGAACACGTTTCCAATTAGGTGGACGTTTTTTACTTTCGTTTTTTTTTCTACTTCTGTATCTTTTGTTGTTTTTTTTCGTCTCTTATCTTGGTGACAAAAAAATATTCGGTTTATAACAGCCGTTGTTTGTTTCGTTATAACTTTTATTTAAACTAATAAAAAGTACCTTCGATTAAACAGAAATTGATTAAAAGTATAAACATTTTTAATTTAACATATTTTTATAAATATACAGCAGACGTTCAAACTCTAAAAAAATTACAAGATATGTTTCAAGTGAATGCTATAAGTGCTGTAACTTCCCCATGAAGCATATTAGGGCATATATGTTCAGAGAAACACTTTTTTTACCTGTGGTATCAGCCACTGAAGTTATGATACACTATTTATTTTACACCCTCTATAAAATGTCTCTGTCCCAATGGAAATCAATTTCAACACTCCAGAAAGTTAAAATTAAATAAATTCATACAAAATCAGGCCCTTATAGAGAAAAAAACTTTCCAGACCTTATTTTTTGTCGAGGGAAAGCCCTGGAAAATCGGGATTTAGGCCGGGTCTAATTCAATTTTCCACCAATAGGTTTCCTCACGGCCAGAAAGTGCTCTCTTCAAAATAAAATAAGGATCTCGTTTTTTACATAACAAAAAAAATCGATTTAGGAGTAAGTATATTATTAGATACTACGATTTTTAATGGAAAACAAGGCTATTATGTCTAAAAATTTTAAACACGGATATACAGGGTGTTCCGAACCGTATTCCGGAAACTTCGGCAACATATTCTGCTAATAAAAATCAGTAAAAAAGTTCGTATAAATGTATGTCCTAAAATTCAGAGATACAGGGTGTAGAATTTTCATTTTTATTTCGATTTTTTCCAAATAATTTTTGAGGTAACGTCAATATTTGGATGAAAATTGGTGTCTGGGACTTATCTGACATGAGAAATTTGATTTTGATGTTAATATGACTCCTAGTTGTAGAGGGCGCCACCTACATATTTTTAACTGGTTTAAAGAGTAATAACTTTTCGTCCGTACCTGTATAAAACTACTGAGTCCATCACTGAGTCAGTCAGATTACTGAGAGAACTTAGGGATTTCATTCCTAAATGTGTTGTTTTTAACTGTGAATAGAAAATGGTTTTAAGATAATACTGTCTGATTGCATTGTTATTTTAAAGAAATTCCTGCCATTAAAACTGGATAGATAATCTCGTTTTATCCTCTACAAGTTTACAAAAGTTTCGAGTTTCTTCGTCCGCAGAAAATCGTATTCTCGGTGGAAAATTCGGCGTCGTCACCTTCCGTGTCGGCGTCTGATCCGATTTCACACGTCGACGGCCGTCGCGACGCCCTGCTGCCCCCGATCGCTGATTTCGGTCGTTTTTTAGATGGGTGTCTTACCACCGGACCAGACACAGGGTTAAAATTCTAGTAAGTCGGACTATGAAAACCAATATTTTTTTTCCTCAACATCAAGAGACTGTCCTTATAGGCAAAAGCCTTAAAGACAGATCAGATAACAGATTTTTGTGCATAAATTTCAGGTCTATGACAAATCAGAAACAAAGAGAAGATGCAAGAAATGATACCGACTTGGAAGTTTTATTGTGCGTGGAAGAGAACGATGGAAAGATCAGCACAAGGAAACTTGAGGATGAAATAGGAATAGATCACACTACAGCGTTTCGAATTTTGAAACGACATAAATACTATTCCTTCAAATATGAAAAGCGCCATGAGCTACGAGATGGGGGACGAAATACGGCGGCAGGCTTTCTGTTTTGATATGATGGAAAGAGTAAACACGGATAGGGAATTTTAAAAACATGTTTCACTGACGAATGCATCGTTTACCTTAAATAATGAACCCAATGTTCTTTATTAGCTATTTTGGAACAAAGAAAACCAACACAGGTTTGTCGAAACAAGGACGCAAATATCCACAGAAAGTAAATGTTTGGGCAGGGATATTCGGACACAATATTATCGGGCCACTATTTCATAATACGCCGCGAAATTTAAATGGTGAATATTATTTTGAACTACTCTGAAAATCATATTTTACCTGCTTTTACATGATGCCGCTATAGGAAAAATTGGAAGTTTGGTACCAAATGGATGGCTGCCTGGCACATAGTACCCTGGCTGTTCGGGGAATATTTAGACAATAGTTTTAACGGAAACGTTATTGGCCTAAATCATACAGTAAACTGGCCAGCAAGGTCCTCCTGATATTTCGCTAAATGATTTCTTTCTCTGAGCTATTTAAAAACAGGATATACAAGGATAAAAAATACCCAAATCTAGACGAGTTAAAATGCTATTTCTGCCGAATGCAATAGAATTTCAGTTTACCAACCAAGCGAATGTAAGAAGAGGAATTTTATGATCGCCTGGGTTATTGTCTAGCAGTCGATGGAGGAATATTTGAACATCTTCTTTAAATCCTAAAAGTTCTAGTAATTTAATAGTATCTTAAATTAATAAGTTATTGAATATTGTAATAATACTATAATTAACCTTGTAATTGATTACTTTATTTTACTTTAATTCATATTAATTTAGTATTTATAAATACATCTTTATTATAGATTTCCGATGTAGGAATGAGTTTTCACAATAATAAAGCACTAAATAGGTAAATTTCTGAAATGACAACTTCATTTGACAGTTATCTTTTTACCTTGACTGGTGCTCATAAATAAATACAGGGCCATAAGAAAGGAGAAATATTTAAAAGAAATCGGCGATAACTCGTAACGGGCTAATCAAAAATATCTAAAGTTATTCTTTTGAATGTGGGTTTCAGTGCTCTTCAATACACCTAAATAGAATTATTCTCTAAAATAATTAGGGAAGCCAATAATTGACCCCATTAAAATTTACATGGGATTTCCTATGTCCCGTCCGACGATGCAACACCCGGTATAGTTTGAGTGCCTACAGTTGTAGTAATTTGAGAAAAAGATCCAACCATACCTACCCCTAATAGTCAAATTCTTTTCCCTCCAACTTCAATTAACTCCCCAGAAATGTTTCTTTCGCAACATTTGATCCTTCAATTTTCAGCACGAGTGGCCAGAACGAAATTTAAATACCTCGCCATTATCGCATTTCCCGGCCCTTTTCCCTCCATTTCTGTCTTATGAGGGTCGTTTATATTTACCCCCACACCCTAGTTTCACCAGGAAATTGTATGTCGCTTGTTAGCGGCCGGGGAGGCCCTTTAAAAGGATGATGGAGCCAGCTTGAAGGGTGGCTTTAGGCGTATGATATGTCGTGGCGGTGTATCTATAGCCTTAGGGTGTGTGTTTCATGTAAGGTAATTTTTGAAGGAATAAAAGAAAACTATAGAGAGGACAGAGGGAGTATATATGCTAGTAGTAGATATGTGGAACTCATAAAGTCTGGAAGCAAAACTGTTTAGAATGTTAACAAAAATAGTTAACCAGTGCTTAAATGGTCATCCAGTACCTGAACAGTGGAAAAGCATATATCTCCTCTATATATATAAAAGGGCCAAGGGAAGGATCCTGATAACTACAGGGAATTTTCTGGTCACAGCACTATGAGTCGCCTCTATGGAAGGATACTGAGGAACTTAATTGAAGAGGAATACTCCAGCTACGAAGAAGAAGAGCAGAATGGTTTCAGAAGCGGAAGATCATGTACAGATAATATATTTGCATTGAAACAGATCATCGCGAAGAAATCTGCAATGAACCAGGAAGTTCATATAACATTCACCGATCTACAAACAGCATATGATACAGTGCCAATAATAAAATTATGGGAAGTATTGCACGAATCAAGAATTAACGCAGCTCTGATAAAAGCTGTATAAAATCTTTACCATGGAGGAAAATCACAAATAAAAACGGTCAACGGTCTCTCAGAGGAAATTTCTATCACTAAAGGGCTCCGACAGGGTTGCTGTATATCCCCAACACTATTTAAAATTTATATTGCCAAGGCCTTACATCTATGGAAAAGAAAATGCAACGGAATGGGTATAGAACTAAATGACATATATGCCTATACACCTTGTAATTTGCAGACGACCAGGCCATAATTGCAAACGACAAAGATGACATGGAATATATGGTGCGGAAAATAATAATTGAAGAATATGCTAAATGGGGTCTCACTCAGTAAATGAAAAACAAAATACCTTCCAATTGGAGCTAATACAGAAAATCTTATTTTAGACAATAATATGGAAATTAGGGCATGTGAAGATTACAGGTAACCTGGGATCGATATTTACAGGAGATGGAACGGACGATAGAGAAATAAACAACAGAGTAATACAGGCATCGAAGAGTTATCAGATGCATAAATGGTGCATTCTATGGAGCACTGAAATTACAAAAAACAGGAAATATAATATATACGAGACACTAGTTAAAAAGCATATTACTCTATGGATGTGAAACATGGCGACTCACTGAAAGGAATAAAAAGGAAATTAGAGACAACAGAAATGGACGCGATTAGAAGAGCAATGAGAATTTCACGGAGGGATAAGATCAGAAATAAAGACATTAGACAACAGATGGGAATAGAGGGAACAATAGTAAATGATATAGAACGAAAACCTGGTAAACGAAAGAGAGGACGTCCCAAGAAAACATGGATGGAAGGAATAAGAAGATCGATGAGCGAGAAAAATCTGACCGAAGATCAATGGGAAAATCGCACAGGGTGGAAGTTAGGCATCGGACAACGTCGTAGGACGTTCTGACCCGAATTTATTTATATAGAAAACTATAAAGGACAGTTAGTAGAGTGGGTCTTATGTTTCTTGGTTGTTTCATCCTTTTTTATATACCGGGTGGGGCATCGTCGTTGGGAACATAGGAAATCCCATGCAAATTTTGAACTGGCCAAATATTGGCTCACCTATTATTTTTTCCGCAAAGTCGTAAATAGATTTTTTAAAGGTTTATGTATTGTAAACACACGTGCCAAATTTGAACAATTTTGGATCAGTCGATTTTGAGTATTGCATCTATTTTTATATTAAAACTAAACATGTAACAGTCTAGAGTTCTATAATTTTTTTTCCCATTTTCTCACTTTTTAACGCGACGAAAAAAATTCCCCAGTCAAAACAGGTCCGAATTTCCTCCACTAATGGATCTCCATTATGGTAATCGCTTAAGTCACTTAGATGGGAGGTACTCGTTTTGAAAATTTATTTAATAAATTCAGCAAAATTGTTCTGGTAGCTGCCCATCCTCTCCCAAGGGTGAGGTAGGGGGTAAATTCTTCTTTCTCTGTCTTATTCGGTCTTCTGTCTCCTTCTCGATCTTTATTCCCGCTCTTTAATTTGTCGAATTTAACTCGGTCCCGAAGATAATTACTTTTTTCTCCCGCTGCTGTCGCTATAGCTCCGTGGTCGTGGTTTTTGTCCCGCTGGAAATTAATTTTGCTCTTTTCTTTGACTTCGGCTCCAGCGTTTTTGTCGTTCGTTGTTTTAATTATGAATAATCAAGTTCCCCGTGGGCGCGACGTATTGTTGGATTATTGTTAGAAGTATACAGAGTGTTTAGCAGTGGAAGGATATTTTGGCAGTACTTGTACGTTTTTTACCCGAGTGAGACACCCTCGGAAAAATCAATATGGCGATATTATTATATAACTTGGTAATATTTGAGGAGTAGTTTCATTTCGTTGGAATTTGACTTTGGAAAAGTCCGTTTGCCAAAAATAAGCTTTTTACGCCAAGCAGTTTAAGCAGAATCGTGGTTAAAAAATTACCCAACTTTTTGGAACACTCCGTATGATTTTTTTAAAAAATTTATAAATATGTAAAAAAAACAAATAAATTATGCTTGTCCAAGCGTTTTCCCGAAAGACTAACCGTTTTTTAAATAACAAATATTGTAATATTTGAGGGGCGTTTTCACTCTTTTGGAATTTGAGATTCGAGAAACCCCTCCTTACCAAACCTCTACACCCCACAGTCAATCCGTTTGCCAAAAAATCAGCTTTAAACGTCAAGCAGTTTAAGTAGAATCGTGATTACTCAATTGTCATATTTTATGAAACACCCTGTATAAATTTATAAAAAATCTTAAAATATGTAAAACAACAAAATAAAATATACGTGTTTAAGAGTTTTTCCGAAAAACTCACCGGTTTCTAAATAAAAAATATTTTAATATTTGAGAGATAGTTTCACCCCCTTAGAATTCGAGTTTCGAAAAATCCCTTCTTATCAAACCTCTACACCCTAAAGTCAATCTGTTTTCCAAAAATCAGCTTTTTACGTCAAGCGCTTTAAGCAGGATCGTGATTAATCAATGACCAGATTTTTCGAAATACCTTGTATACATTTTTAAAATATGTATAAAAACAAAATAAAATATACGTGTTTAAGCGTTTTTTCGGAAACTTGACCGTTTTTTAAATAAAAAATATTGTAATATTTGAGGGGTAAGGTTAGGAATTTCGAAAAATCACTTCTTATCGAACCTCTACACCCTAGAATCAACCTGTATACCAAAATGGAGCTTCTTACGTTGAGTGGTTTGAGCAGGATCGTGATTAATCAGTATGTCAGTCACTTAAGGATTTTATATACAGTATTGGCCATAAGTGGATGAACTTTGTTAAAATAATGGGTTTTTCCTAATATGTTTAAAATTAAAATTTGATCTATATTTACTTGAAGTCTAGTGTCAGTGCTATAAAAATAAATAGCAATGTTTTTTTTTTAAAATGTGCTTTAATAAGGTAGCAAAAAATTTAAATTGAAAAAACTATTGGACAAAAGTAGATGAACAAAATATATTTAATAATAAAAAAATCTTATTTTAACAAAACTGAAAAATTAACTTATAATTTACTAGTACTTAGTGTAATAACCCTTATTCTTAACTACTTTCAGATATCGCTTAGGAATGGATCCCAGAAGATTTTCAATTATAGAAAAAAATCGATATTTTCCAAGACTCTTCCAAAGCTGCAACAAATAATTCTTGCTTATTTTTGTAGAATTTGGTCCTAGCCGTGTTGATCCAAAATTTCCATAAATTTTCTATTGATTCAGGTCTGGGATTGCGATGGCCATTTGAGAACAGTCACCATTTCATCTTCCAAAACCTTTTAACCAAATTGTGAGGCATGTTTCTGGGTCGTTATCATGTTGGAAGTAGTGTACAACTGGCATTTTTTCCTCCAAATAAGGCACTAAAAGGTTCTGTAAAATGTCTCTGTAGCCAAACCGATCCATTATGCCCTCAATTTTATGGAGAGGCCCCATCCCATACCCAATGATTGAGCCCCCACCATGTTTTACAGTGGGTCGCGTGTACTTTGGTAGCAATCGTGTGTTGGGAGGTCTTCTTACATGTTGAATTCCATCTGATGACACCAAATTAAACTTTGATTCATCACTAAAACAAACTTTTTTTCCATTGCAGCCACAGTCCAGTTTTGATATTCCTTGGCAAATACTAATCGGGCCTTTTTTTTTTTTGATAGCAGTGGTTTCTTGGCGGTTCTTCGGGAAACAACTTCTGGTCAACTAATTTACGTCGGATCGTCCTTTGTACTCACTGGTGGATAGCCCATTACTTCTTCAAGTTTTGCTTTTATCTTCGTTGACGGCATAAATGGATCTTGTGAAGAAATTCGTTTTATGGCTTTTTATCATTGGGACCAACTTTTTTAGGTCGTCCTGGTTTTCTTTTTATAGAGACATCTCCTCTCTCATTATTATATCTCTCTTTAAAATATAATGTACCGCTGATTTTCCAAGGCGTAATTTCTTAGTGATTTCCGATTGCTTCAAACCATCATTAAAAGTATTCACTACTCGCAACTTAAGATCTTGCAGACAAGCTAATTCTAATCGTGGCATATCACAAGAGCTCAAATGTTTTTTAAATCGCAATTGTTCATAAAAGCAGAACAAATGAAACTAACGATTTTAAAAATATTTGTTCTGTCTACTTTTTGTCCAAGACAAAAAGCAATATTTGCCAATTCTGGTCTATAAATGATAAGACTAACAGAAGAATTTATATTTGTTTGTAGTATTTTGGTGAGAATGTATTAAACTTTTAACATACAAAGGTACATAAAATAATTTTGATATTTAACACCTCAAATCTGATTTTCTTCGCAATTATTGGTATTGGTTCATCCACTTTTGGCCAATACTGTATTAGTATAGATAAATCTTATTTTTATGAGAGGATGCCACATGTTTTTTGAAATACCCAAATTAGTCTGAGCTAGGTAGATTAATTAGTTTCATTCTGCTACTAAAATTCGTGACTTAATTATTAAACCATATATTCTCTCCCAAACTCATTCTACCCATTTTTAATCAAACTGAAAGCAAAGTTTTCCCATACCAAAACTTATTCTCCTGCGAAATAGTGTCGTAGGTGTTTTATTTACTCTACTCAAGGACATTTTCGCCGTATACACATCCCGAACTTTCCCTAAGATTTAATGCTTTTAGCTCCACGTTAATCTATTTTCCAGCTCATAGAGCACGCATCTATTTCGTGTCTTTCCCTGCCTGAAAGACTAAACGTGTTTGAATTACAGTGGAAGACATTTTGTTCCGCACCTTCAAGATAAATGATGTGTTTCCGGGGTTCAAATGTAATTAATGCTGTTTTTAGAGCTATAGTTTTATTGTAAAATAAAGGTAAAGGTAAAAAAATTGTATTTTATTCACGAACGATGAAATCGCGAGTGAATTAAATTCGGAAGACGATAATGCAATTTTGTCGTCGTGTATAAAACAATGTTTTTAATAGAAAAAATATTGTGCTGGGTTGGCGTTGATTTCTATGTAATTTGACAAATAAATAAAGCTGTCTCCTCGGCTGTCTCTTTAGTTGTCAGTTTTGAGTCAATATTTTTTAATTCTCTTTCGTGTCGATTGCTGATTGAATTGGAACCAGAAATGGCTCAAAACGAAATAAGTAAATTGCCAGCAGATATTCGGGCTGAGTGACAAACGCCATATCCAAACTACTTCCATTTAAACTCCCGAATAACTTTGCTTAGAAAAAGGAATACAAACATTTTCAAAAATGGAAGCAATTAAAAAACGTGCGAGAAGAAATAAAGTTTTTAACGTATCCTCGCTGTTATAAAGTATCATTTAATCTACTCTTGCGCTTAAAGTACTATTTTATTTACTATTTTTGATAGATATAAGGCAATTTCAACCGTTGCTATGTAAAAAAATACATGATTTCCATATATAGAGGGTGTAAAATATAGTGTTTCGAACTTACCAACAGTTAGATAAAACTACAGATAAAAAAAAATGTTACTACACACACTGGAACGAAAAAGGGAAAACAAAATGTTGATATTTTGGTAAAAGTCTGAAACACCCTGTGGAATATGTTAGCAATGCAAGAAATTTAAAAATCATTTTATCATTTAAGTATATCTTTTATGATATATATATATATATATATATATATATAGATATATATATATATAGTATATAGCATATATATATATATATATATATATATATATATATATATATATATATATATATATATATATATATATATATATATATATATATATATATATATATATATATATATATATAATTTTTCGACGCGGTTTTTGAAACATCCAAAATTGATTAAACTATCTTCTAACCTTTTAAAAATGGTTAATTTATTGTTCTCGCGCTCTGGATACCGCTCAAAATATAAATGCCAATTGCTTATGCTTGTTAGACTCAATATAACATTCTACATAATATTATATTTCTCAAAATTCTCAAATTAACTCATTTTTTTATTATTTAAAATACACACACTTCAATTTGTTGAAATGAAATGTCACGCATCCATCAAAGATATGTCCCGATCACCATGACAACCGTTTACTTTGTTACTCGGCGCGGCCTACTATCTACTATGTGGATATTTTAAGAAAAATTTGAAATGTTGAGGTTAATAGTGAAAATAAATATAGAGTGTTATATATTTCGAGAAGCCCATGCTCAAGCTGAATAAGAAAATTTAAAAAATATACAGGGGTTCTATGTATTTAAAAAAACATAAATATAGTTAATATCTCAAAAATATTTTTTCGAAAAAGTCTGACTACGCCACTGCATTCTACACAGAAAAGTGCCTTTAGAATGTATAATTCAATTTTCCGTGGTTGACTGAAATAAACAAACTATCGAACATCTTCAAAAAATACAAAATTTGAGAATCCCCCTGTAGCTTCGAAACCGATCAAGATAGCCACGATCGATTTGGGCCATTGTAATTTTTTCAAAAAAGAACCCGAGACTGCAGTATCAAAATTTGAATATTTCTCCTAGATACCCTATAGAAACAACCAAAATGGTCCACCCTGTACATCAAAAACCATCACTATTTTTTTACCCTATATTATTACAAAACACCCTTTTATGAAACATCGTCAATCTACGTACCAGAAAAAAACCTAAACTTCTCAAAAACCTTTTTTTTCATTTCTCTCAGCCCTTACACCGATCCCTCACACCCTCAAAACACCTCACTTCTACCTCACTGAATTATTTACAGAACAGACGGTTTCCGGTGTTTTGGCTCATTACCCCGACGGTTTTTTTTACCTCGACCTGCCGTGAGGAAAAAGAACATTAGTTAGGTCCCTCCTCTTGCCTCTCCAAGTTCACCACCTCCCGGATGCCTTCATGCAAAGTTTTTTGAGGCAGAGAAACACTCTAACCTCCTCTGGGGCAAACGGACTATTAATCTTCCTAGTGGAGTCACTTGTTGAATGGAGCGGGAGGAGGAGATGAAGAAACCCGGGGCTAAAATATGGTCTAAAACGGCTAAAACGGACCGTGGACGAGGGGGCAAGTATGCCTTACAGACGTACGATTTTACGTAAAGTTATCTATACTAATATATAAAATTCTTAAGTGACTGACATACTGATTAATCACGATCCTGCTCAAACCACTCAACGTAAGATAGCCCAATTTGACAAACAGGCTGGGATTCTATGGGTGTAGGGGTTCGATGAGGCGGCCCCTTATTGTGGAAAAAATCACGATCCCGCCCCAAACTACTCAACGTAAGAAGCTCAATTTTGGCATACAGGTTGATTCTAGGTGTAGAGATTGATAAGAAGGGATTTTTCGAATTCCAGTTGTAAGAGGGTGAAACCAACTCAAATATTACAATATTTTTATTTAAAAACGGTCAAGTTTCCGAAAAACGCTTAAACACGTATATTTTATTTTGTTTTTACATATTTTAAGATTTTCAAAATGTATACAGAGGTGTTTCGAAAAATCTGGTCATTGATTAATCACGATCCTGCTTAAAGCGCTTGACGTAAAAAAGCTGATTTTTGGGAAACAGATTGACTTTAGGGCGTAGAGGTTCGATAAGAAGGGATTTTTCGAAACTCGAATTCTAAGGGGTGAAACTATCCCTCTGTAAATATTAAAATATTTTTATTTAAAACCGGTGAGTTTTTCGAAAAATCTTAAACACGTATATTTTATTTTGTTGTTTTACATATTTTAAGATTTTATAAATTTATACAGGGTGTTTCATAAAATATGACCATTGAGTAATCACGATTCTGCTTAAACTGCTTGACGTCTAAAGCTGATTCTTTGGCAAACGGATTGACTGTGGGGTGTAGAGGTTCGATAAGGAGGGGTTTCTCGAATCTCAAATTCCAAAGAGGGTGAAAACGCCCCCTCAAATATTAAAAATATTTGTTATTTTAAAAACGGTTAGTCTTTCCGGAAAACGCTTGGACAAGCATGTAACTTATTGAGTTTTTACATATTTTGAAATTTTTAAAAATCATACAGGGTGTTCCAAAATGTTGGGTACTTCACGATTCTGCTTAAACTGTTTTGACGTAAAATACTTATTTTTGGCAAACGGATTTTTACGAAAGTCAATTCCAACGAGATGAAACTACCCCTCAAATATTACCAAGTTATATAATAATATCGCCATATTGTTTTTCCTCATGCTGACATAAATGTGAGAAAATTTTATCCAGTTTGTATGTTAATGGAAATTCTTGCTTTGCTTTATCATCACCATTGCAAATGATTAATTCGACGCGAACGAAGTCGCTGGTATACGCTAGTAATTTACAAAACAAACTTATACGCCGTGTCTATAGGTACGAAGTTTAAATTTAATAAAATCTAACTAGGTTACGACCAAATATGTTCCAAAACTAGTTTAGAAATATCTCAACCCTCGGTGTTTTACCGAACGTACAACAGGTATTGACGTCTCGAAAATTGCGTGAGTCACGGTAAAATAAAGTACTCGAAACGTAGGCTTACCTACAATGGCACTGCTATAAGTTGGAGTACTCAGAGTGACAAAAAAATCGAAATATTAATACGGCTTTCTTAAAAAACTGAATTAAAACAAATTAAGAGACAGAATTAAGTTTTACAGCCAAACTGTCCTTTGACCTACACAAAAAAAATAAATGTTCAAAAAATTGTATAGATATACAGGGTGTCCCAAAAATAAGTGCAAGTATTTTAAGGCATGATAGATCTCGATAAAAGAAACATATTTTCTCTTTATCGTTTTTCAAATAAGTCCAAATTAACGGAGTTATTTTACTTTGAAAATTTAAAAAAATATATTTTTTGCTAAAATTTTGAGAGAGACTGGATATTTTCTGGATTTTCTTTCTTGTAAATTTAATCTAATACCTATGTTGTCATATTGTCAAGACATTATGTTTTTTTAACTTAAAACTAAAAAGATTTCCAAAAAATTTTTCAAAAAATTTCGAATGTTCAAAATTTAATTTTCGCGAAAAAAACCTCATATAGTAAACGCCACGAATGTTTGGGAGTGATTCATCGGTCGCTACCATAGACTTAAAATAAAATATAGACTGAGCATCTCATTCATAAATAGCTGGAACATGCGGTCAGACACTGTCTTGTTATTGTTGTGTTATTGTTTTAGGTTATAACGAGTGCGACACGAGCGATAGATAGGTTGTCTCTGTCGTAACGGTCGTTCCCTGACGACTCTGCCGAGAAACACAACACTGTCTTTCGTTTCTCAAGTACACCTGAACTCTCCGTATCATAGCCGGGTATTTTTTTTATTTTAATGAAGCTATAATAATTAAATTAAAAATATATCGTATTTAAACTTTTTTATATTTTATTGAGATTTAGGACAGGTTTTTTAAATAAAAGTTTAGAAAAAACAATTTAGAGTCCAAAAAGGATAAAAATAATAAAATACACGTTATAGAAGAAATTTTATAATCGAAATTAGGTAATTTTTGAAATTAATAATAAATTATTAATTTTAGTCAAACATTTACTACCCCTAATATTAATCAAAACAGGATCTATTCCACAGATATAATAGAATCGGCGACAGGGAGAGAAAAAAAAATATGATTGTTGTAATTTTTTTTCTGGTTAAGTGATGTCTTATTATGTAAATTAGAGAAAACATAAATCTGTTCCATTAAAGCAAGGAAGGTGATAGGAAGTGGATAAAATAAAAACTACATTTATTTAACTCGGTACTGTCTTTATTATACCGGGTGCGTCTCAAAAGTGGCTCATCCCCCATAATTTTTTTATATTTTCAAATAAAAAAACAAGATTTAGTATGTTAGTATATGAAATAAATTTGGATTGATTGACCATTCAATTGTTTTTGGTCACTTTCTGTTTCACCGGAAATGACTATAACTTTTAATTTTTAAACGGCACCCTCGGTATATTTCTACTTTATTTGATAGAAAATGACACTCTGAATAGAATGACATATCATATGTCAACTTTTGACACTTTCGCATATGGTTTAATTGTAATTGTAACACGTGGTTCATAACGACAATTTGACTCGAAATACCAAGTGTGTGGTATCAATATATTCATAAAAAAATGCTTTTTCCAAATATGCTAACGAGTCACCCTTGTTCCATTTGAAAAAATTGACATATGTATGATTAAAAATATGATTTGTACATCTTTTAATCGGCCTAGACAAGACACGAAACCCATTAGACGATCAAAACTATTTTTCCAAGGCTCCTTGATTAAAACTTAGTGTTTTTAACAACACCATGGCACCCTGGATTGAAATTTATAATACGATTTGTTTTTAAGCGACAATGTCAAAAGTTGACATATGATATGTCATTCTATTCAGAATTCTATTATCATTTTCTATCGAATAAAGTAGAAATATACCGAGGGTGCCTTTAAAAATCAAAAGATGTAATCATTTCGGTGAAACAGAAAGAGACCAAAAACAATTGAATACGTCAATAAATCCTAATTTATGTCATATACCTACTAACATACAAATCTGTTTTTTTATCTGAAAAAATAAAAAAGTTATAGCGGTGAACCACTTTTGAGACGACCCGGTATATTAAAAAATATTGTCTCATAATGTAATATCATATTAAAATTCTTGTATGTTATTTTAGATTCTGAAGATAATTTTAGAATAAACCGGAATATATTTTTAATAAAAACATTATTAATTATTAACAGGGTTATAATTATGATTTTGTTACAATGTAAGTAAGTAAATAATGTAATATAAGAGAAAAAATTCAGATTTTACATTTTACTAAAATATTATCTAAATAAGCGCCTTTCTACAACAACGCCACTGACTCCCAATGGGTAAATTGAGAGTTGCCTACGGTCGAAAGTCGTTTCAAGACTTAAATGGATTATTTAAGTCAAATTTCTTGCAAATTTGGCACTGGCGAACCATATTTTATAGTTCTTGAACAGAAAAAGTCAATAAAATAAACACTTAAGGACTACAAACTAAGAAAATGCGTTAATACAGCCGGGGACATAGCGGCATCAAAGCTTTACCGCACACTTGCCACGCGTACTACAAGGTAATAAATGAATGAATAGGCTCCCTCGCCTCTAATCGGTGTTATCATATTGTAAAGAACTTATCCTTTTTAAACAGTATCCGACTTATAATTTAGTAGTATAAGGACTATTTAATACATCTATGGAATATTAAAACCTACTTTATTAAACTGTAGTATTAATATCTCAATATATGTGTATAACAAGAAAAAAAATATTGATAATATTAAAGACGTGACAACATAGGCTGGATGAGGAAGGCTCGGTCGACTGTACCCAGAAGTAAACATGTGTACAAAAAAGGTTGTTTGTCCGCGTTGAGATGTAAATAGTGTAGTCTATATTTTATTTTAAGTCTATGGTCGCTACCATGTGAACTAATCTGTTCAAGGTCACATAAAACTTAATTCCAGTGCCGTGGTGTTTCAAGTCATATAATAATCAATATATAATCTGTTGTAATTTGTTGTTTTAACTGTCAAAGTCTTGTCAAAACATATATTTGGTTATAAATATAAAATGGAATGCCCCATTGGTCGCACTGCAAGCACACCAATGGACTGTCGCACAAAAACGAATCAATCAAAGAAACGCGATATAGTACCTATCGTCTTTGTCAATCATGCTAACATTTTCGTAGTAGGAGGAACGCAGGCAGATGATTAGATTGGGCCTTTAAAAACCTACGTCTGCGGTAAAAATTTACGTTTTTAATGTAAAAATGATAGCGCGCGTGTCGATTCTAACTTCATCAAGCGCTGAATCACTCCCAAACATTCGTGGCCTTTACTATAGGCGTGTTTCTGGGGTTGAACTATACCACCAGTTAAAATACTTGCATATATTTCTGAGATACCCTGTATTGTATCTAGGTTACTGTCGGTTTTCTAAAATTAGTATACGTCTTTCAGAATATACCTTCAAAAATGCAAAATTTCTTTTTTTTATCCCTCTGAGGTAGATCATTTTTGCATCGATTTTGCGTCGTTTTCATCAGGCTCACAATTTTGGAGCTCGGATATTAAATTTATTTCTTACAACTTTCGGAAAAAGATGTCGAAACGCGTAGCACTCTTGTTTATTATCTCATTTGCCATTCCAGTTCGCTACTCTGCCGGCACAAAACAGGGAGGATTGAGGAGGAAAGGAAAAATCGGGAGGAAACGTAATAATAGTTCCTCTTTTGTTGGAGTTAATCGAGGATGAAACGAGAACGATATTTTTCCCTTTTTTTGGGTTCATAAAAAAGATGTATAATAAACTAAGGAAAATGAAGTATCAGTTTATAATCAATTTTCTCTATTAAGTCAGAGAAAGTCTATAAAGTTTTAAGTATTTTTAACATAAACACTAAAACAAATATATTGAAAACTTTAACTGTAGTCTGTAGTCTGAATTTTTTAACATCTTTTTCTAAATCCAGCTAGACATATCATTTTTATATACCGGGTGCGTCTCAAAAGTGGCTCACCCTATAACTTTTTTATTTTTTCAGATAAAAAAACGAGATTTAGTTATGTATTCAGTTCTTTTCGGCCACTTCCTGTTTCACCGGAAATGACTAGAACTTTTGATTTTTACCTGGCACCCTCGGTATTTTTTTACTTTATTCAATAAAAAATGGCACTCTGAATAGACACACATATATTATGACAAAAATCGTAGTGTTAAAACAAAATTTTTAATCAAGAAACCTTGGAAAAATAGATTTGATCGTCTAATGTTTTTAGTGTACAGTTCTTTTCGGTTAAAAAATGTCCAAATCATATTTTTAATCATATTTCATTTTTTTTCAAATGGAACTAGGATGGCTCATTAGCATATTTTGAAAAGGCATTTTTTTACGAATAATTTGGTACCACACACTTGCTATTTTGACTGATCAAATTGTCGTTATGAATCGCATGTTCGATTTTAAATAAACCATATTCGAAAATATCAAAAGTTGACATATGATATGTCATTCTATTTAGAATGTAATTTTCTACCGAATAAAGTAACAAAATACCGAGTGTGCCACTCAAACATCCAAAGTTGTAATCATTTCCGGTGAAACAGGAAGTGATCGAAAACAATTGAATACGTCAATAAATCCTAATTTATGTCATATACTAACATTCCAAATTTCGATTTTTTATCTGAGAGAATAAAAAAGTTATAGGGATGAGCTTGACCCCGGCACAGCGTTGCCCACTTCAAAAATAAATTTACTATAAATATATAAACAGTTATTAATTACATCAACAAAACTCATCTCCTTTTTTCTCCTCCAAGCACTTCCTGATCGAGCAATATTAATATTTTTTGTATCCAACCAAGTGCAATATTTTTTGTGCAACTTGCCTGGTTCGAAAGCTAGAAGTACAGAGAGAAAAAAAACGTCATTCCACTCGAACAACAATGGAATAGCGTACAACATCGAGGGCGGGTTTCCAGTAATATTGCTGGAAAATTAAAAACGCGCAAAGGGCAACAATCGATACTGGGACACAATTAAAAAAGGTTCCGCTATTGAGGTCTTGCAGCTTCGTGATTTTTAACTACGTTTTTTTTTATTTATTGACGATTGAATTTTATAAAAGAAAAAAAAACAAGCTGAAAACGTGAGATGAAAAAGATACTTCTAATTTATCCATAAGTTGTGTGATAAAATTCCAGAATTTGATTTGGTTCTACAGGGTGAGTTTTTAACGATGTTTTCTATGGGTATCTCGGAAATTACTGGAACTAGAGAGTTGGTCAAATAGGGGAAAATAGCAGTTTTGTGAGGACAAATATATGCGCCTTTCGTATTTCGCTCAGTGGGCGTGGCAAGATCTAGCCAACCGAGTCAGAACCCACCAAGCGTAACAGTTAGATTTCCGCCACTAGAGTAGTAGGAACAAAGAACTTGAAGGAATTGGACCGTTGTCTCTGTTCATATTATCTTTACATTTATTAATTCTGATGCTTTCATATGCATCAAATCAAATTGCCTGTAATTTGAGAGTTGTTTAAGTAATTTTAAGTTATTAAGATCTATACAATGTTCTTTATCAACAGTATGTTCGGCAACGCAAGATTTATTAAGTCTACCATATCTTATCTGAGCTAAATGTTCTTTAAATCTAGTTAATATTGATCTTCAAGTTTGTAAAGACTAGACAATAGGTCCACAATAGGTTAATCTAGTTTTTTTCCAGCTTTTCAACGAAATATACTGGGATATCTAACAGTCCTACATCACTAACCCATATATTATTCCCACTGTAACGTCACAAAGGGCTCTTATCTGCGATTCCGGGCTAAATTAATCAATTAACCCGGAGCCCATATACAGCCCGGACTCCGGAGGACACTGCGTGTGTATTTGCCAGCAGTGCCTATGGTTTATGCCTCTGTTCCTACATGCGTGTGTGTGTGCCAGTGAGTTATATAAGGGCCAGACCCCATAGAGATTTCAGAGAAATAAGTTAATATAAATCAGGAAAATGTTAAATTTTTAACAATTTTTTTTTGTAAAACAACCAAACCCATTCACGTGATTTTAAGGTTAAGCTATAGTACCAATTAAAGTAATTTCAAATTAAAAAAATTAAATATCGAAAAATAAACTCTGGAGATATTTTCATTTACCTCATTTAGTGAATTTCTTCCAATTCAGTCACTATATTCACAAATGACATCGTCAATTCTGAATTATATCCATTCCAGGCGGCTAATTCGAACTTTGAACGGTTCTACTTTTCAGCGTTGCGAATAGAAATGGTAATAATCGCAGGAAGATTGAATAGGAGTCTCGCCTTTGCTTTAAAACCGTTTCCTGCGGTATTGAGCCAGCCCTATGTCGAGTTCTGCAACTTTCTTGCTTTCATACGTCCAATTACGTGATCGTGATTCAGTTCCACGCAACAATATTGTATAGAAGTAAAATATTTTCAAAGTTCATTTATAGTTATTTTGTAAAAATATGTTTTTTTAAATAGTTAAGCCACACCTATAATAATAAACACACGTGCTTTGATTAAAGTTTGCAGAGCTTAAGCATTTGCCATAAAATAGCGAGCAATTTGTTACAAAACCATATAAATTATATATCACTGTAATCACAAAACTTCAATCTATATCCACATTGTACCTGAATTTTAAATTATGTCTTTATTTTCGAGAAAATTTAGTCCAAACATGAGGATTACAGTTGAGGGTTGGAACCTTTGGTTTTACACAGCAAAATAAAAACACTAAATCACCACAATACACCAAAACACTTTTACTTTTACACTGGACGCGCGTTTCGCTAACCATGTTAGCATCATCAGCAGATGATTATAAACTAAAGTACCGTATGATCGAATAAAAACGGCGTCAACGATGGCTATGAAATGAAGATCGCTGTCATTTTATATGTAAAATTATATGGGAAATGTCATCGATCGTCATTTCCAAGCCAACTGGACGCCGTTTTTTTTCGATCATACGGTACAATCTACAAGTTGAGCGTTTATATACTCGCGCAAACTACTTTACCTATGTACTTTTGTAGCCCATTGTAATCAGAAATATGTTGGGCAAACTAGAAGATCAATAATAACTAGATTTAAAGAACATTTAGCTCAGAATAAGATATGGTGGACCGGATAAATCTTGCGTTGCCGAACATATTGTTGATAAAGAACATTGTATAGATCTTAATAATTTAAAATTAATTAAACAAGTCTGAAATTACAGGCAATTAGATGCATATGAAAGCATCAGAATTAATAAATGTAAAGATAGTATGAACAGAGACAACGGTCCAATTCCTTCAAGTTCTTTGTTCCTACTACTCTAGTGGCGGAAATCTAACTGTTACGCATAGAGAAATATAAAATAAAAGAGTTGTCATTTCCATAGTCAAAAGTAGGCAACACGTTTAACGAGGATCGATTGTAGCGCACCCTTGAGCCCTAACTGAACTAATCGAAATATGACAAACGTAATCGGTAAAATAGGTATCTGCATTGCCTACCACAAAAAAGGCGGGCAGTTTAAATATAAATATAAAATTTTATGTATTTTTAAAAATATAAGGAAATTAACACTGCAAAAAATATAATGAAAATTTATTTTAAAAAACGGAATATCTGAAAAGTATAAACTATTGTACACTTTTCAAATGCTTACAGTTAAATGCTAAATTAAATTTGATAATATAAAACATATACATATATGCTGAATTAACCTCGAGGGGTAAACCGCTGATGAATTTCTGTACACTAATGCCAAAGTAATGCCAAATAATTTAGTACTAATACCAATAATACCACGAAAATGCCAAAAATGCCAACATCTTGTACACCACCAAATTACACCAGTGGATATAGTTAGTTTAACGCTGTTACGCTCAGTGGGTTCTGACTCGGTTGGCTAGATTTTGCCACGCCCACTCGGTGCCCACTGGGCGAGTATATAAACGCTCAACTTGTAGATTGTACTTTAATTTATAATCATCTGCTAATAATGCTGAAACGCGCGTGCAGTGTAAAAGTCAAAGTGTTTTGATGTATTGTGGTGATGTAGTGTTTTTATTTTGCCAAACAAGAGGAATATTTCGTTGATGTTTGACCATCAAAATCTTAAAAATAAAGAAATTGTCTAAAAATGTGCTACAATACGGATATAGTATAATCCTTTATCTTTAATTTCCTTCTTCATTTGTGTAAAAATACCTAGCCAGATTTACATAAAACGTTAAATGCCGAACGCTTATTTTGCTACTTCTTCGGATTAGTGAAATGGGCTCTTAATGGAACAAAAAAAAAGGTTTATATTAAAGCCTTTTATAGCATAATATATAGAAATAATGTTTCAATATTCAGATAATAAAACAGATTAACTTGGCCACTATAATAAAAATGAAAATATTCTTCGCTAACGTGGTACAGTCCCGACTTTCCATTTGTATAAGTAAAATTTATGTGCCGATAATGGAGAACTTGGGGTTATTTTTCCACAGTTTGTTATGTCGTAAATTCAGGATTTTGCCCTGCTTTTTCATTATACGAACTTCTTTCCTATTTTCCCTGTTTTTTTACTCTGGCACTTCTAGCCATTTAACTTGGTCGTGGACAGCATCTTGATTTTTATTTCGGTTTTTATTTTATTTTTTGAGTTGAATGAAGACCGCCTTTTTCAGAGAAAAGAGAATAAAATAAAAGAAAATAATAGACTATGAGAGAAAAGAGTAATAAAAAATGAATCGATATTTTACAGAAAAAATATTAATATGTTAAATCCCTTAAAATTATATTAGCTGCATTAAATGAACTACAGCTAAGTGATACAGAAAAATATACAGGGTCTGTAAAATAAAGGCAGTAAGTATTTTAAAAGGCGGTAGCTATAGAAATGAAATACCGTATGATCGAAAAAAAACGGCGTCCAGTTGGCTGGGAAATGAACATCAATGACATTTCCCATATAAATTTACATATAAAATGACAGCGATCTTCATTCCATAGCCATCGCTGACGCCGTTTTTTCTCGATCATACGGTATATTTTCTGATAAATTTTTATTTTTTTTTTTGAAAAAAAAATATGGGTATGTTTCTAGGGTAACTACCTTATTAAACCAAAAATTATATTGAGTTTTTTCGGTTATTCTCTTTACCTATTGCATTTTTTTATTTTACACTTTTATCCCTCTATATCTAGCTTCTTTCCTTCTAATTCTTTCTTATGGCGAATTTTATAACGAAAAGCTATATTATATAGATTCAAAGGACGAAATGGACAGGAAAAGTATGAATAAAAAAATCAGGCTAACCGAGCAGATTCAGGAGACGTAAAATTCAAAATGGCCGACGCCGGAAACGGTAGCCCGCTTTTATGGCCACAGGACGCGTTCACGGTGACAGATAAGTTGTCAAAACGGGGGTCTGATGGACCGATAAAAGGGGGGAAGAGCAAGGGGGCACAAGGCTTTAGGGCATTGTGCTACGAGATCAACGAAAAAGCTGGAGATATCTACATACATATGTGCTATAAAAAGAGGATTTTCTGGTTTTGTATTGGCTTAAATAACTTAGGGTCTGCTTTATCAAAATGTTTCATACAATCCGTTTATTTAAATGACTTTCAGGATTAAAGTTGGAAACAATAATGAATCTATACTAAGTGACTGACATACTGATTAATTACGATCCTGCTCAAACCACTCAACGTAAGAAGCTCAATTTTGGCATACAGGTTGATTCTAGGGTGTAGAGGTTCGATAAGAGGGGATTTTTCGAAATTCCTGTTCCAAGAGGGTGAAACCACCCCTCAAATATTACAATATTTTTTATTTAAAAAACGGTCAAGTTTCCGAAAAAACGCTTAAACACGTATATTTTTTTTGTTTTTTACATATTTTAAGATTTTTTAAAAATGTATACAGGGTGTTTAGAAAAATCTGGTCATTGATTAATCACGATCCTGCTTAATCACGATTTTGGAACAGATTGACTTTAGGGTGTAGAGGTTCGATAAGAAGGGATTTTTCGAAACTCGAATTCTAAGGGGGTGAAACTATCCCTCAAATATTAAAATATTTTTTCTTTAAAAACCGGTGAGTTTTTCGGAAAAACTCTTAAACAAGTATATTTTATTTTGTTGTTTTACTTATTTTAAGATTTTTTATAAATTTATACAGGGTGTTTCATAAAATATGACCTTTGAGTAATCACAATTATTCTGCTTAAACCGCTTGACGTTTAAAGCTGATTTTTGGCAAACGGATTGACTGTGGGGTGTTGGAGGTTCGATAAGGAGGGGTTTCTCGAATCTCAAATTCCAAGAGGGTGAAAACGCCCCTCAAATATTACAATATTTGTTATTTAAAAAACGGTTAGTCTTTCGAGAAAACGCTTGGACAAGCATAATTTATTTGGTTTTTTTACAAATTTTGAAATTTTTTAAAAAAATCATACAGGGTGTTCCAAAAAGTTGGGTAATTTCTTAACCACGATTCTGCTTAAACTGCTTGACGTAAAAAGCTTATTTTTCGCAAACGGATTTTTCGAAAGTCAAATTCCAACAAGATGAATCTACCTCTCAAATATTACCAAGTTATATAATAATATCCCCATATTGTTTTTTCTCATGCTGACATAAATGTGAGAAAATTTTATCCAGTTTACATGTTAATAGAAATTATTGCTTTGCTTTATCATCACCATTGCAAATGATTAATTCGACGCGAACGAAATCGCTTGTACACGCTAGTAGTTTTATAAATAAAATGAACTTCGATATAATCCGTTGTTCAAAAAATGTCGAATGAGTTCGAACTTCATCAGTCTTGAGAGAAAAAGACGGTGACAATACGATCCAAATCACCTTTAGGAAAATAAATCGAAGTATTTCTCTGTGGAACGGGACATTTTATTACATTTTCTCCCATTCTGTCTCGCCTTATATTCCAGACGTAATCTTATTACTCTTGGTGACACCTTACGTCTGTGTGAATGGACTAGGAATGTCCAAACCATATCGATATATTGAAATATATATCGATAATTTTTTATCTGAAATTATCACAAATATATTTTTTTTTCAAATAGAAACCCACTTTTTTTATTTATAAGGTTTTCCAATTCGTTACTTTTTGATTATACATGTTCTTATACCCAAAATAAATCGTTTTTAAGTTATATCCGATTTATAGTCCGTCTAGAAAGTATCCGGAGAAAAGAAAGCAAAATTACAATTATCGATATATATTTTTAGGACTTGAGTTAAAAAAATTATAACGAATTATTAATTTAATTTATTTTACAACCTCCATTTAACTCCAAACACTTAACTAAACGTCCAGGTAAACCCGAAAATAGGTCCACACACATAAAGTTCTGTGGCGGTAACCCAGGCCTGTAAACTCCTGTGGATCCACAAATTACAAACACAGCGTAAAATTAAATTTTTATATTAGCAATATGCAGAAGACTGGCTGGAAATAGATGGGGCTGCTCCCCTAACATTTTGCGCTGGATGTATACCATGATAGTAAGACCCATGATTACTTATGGAGCAGTTGCCTGGGTACAAAACTAGAGCAACGGACGGCAAGGCTAAACCTATGCAAAGTCCAGAGACTAGCATGCGTTTGCATCACAGGAGCCATGAGAGGACCTGTCCAACAGCAGCAATGGAGGTCATTCTAGATCTAACACCACTGCACATTGTCATTGGTAGATATGCCAATGCGACAATGATTAGAATGGTCACTAACGGAATTAGTACTGGGAGAATTGTCAGATCAGGGGCTTGGAACACCCTCAAAAAGGAAATACCACTTCTGCAACTCCCAGTGGACGATATGCCAAGAACGTACAACTTTGACAAACATGTCAATGTAGTATTGAGCAATAAGAAGGATTGAAGGATGAAGGCAATGAAGCAGTTGAAGAGCAGAAACGCTTGCCCAGCAGTTAAAGACCATACCATAACTTGGTATACTGATGCTTCCAAAACCAATACGGGAACAGGGATCGGAGTGTTTGGGCCGAGAGCTAATTACTCCTGAACCAATGGGCACTTACCCTAGAATCCTACAGGCAGAAATCTACGCTATCGAGAGATGCGTACAACTTATCTTAGATAGGAACTATCGGAAACAAGAAATAGCCATCTTATCTGATAGTCAAGCAGCGTTAAAGGCGATCAACTCAGTATCAATCAATTCGAAATTGGTCAAAGAATGCATAGAGAAGCTGAATAAATTAGGCAAAGAAAACAAAGTCCTCCTACACTGGGTGCCTGCTCACCAAGGGATAGAAGGCAATGAAAAAGCAAATAATCTAGCTAGGAAAGCAGCGAACACTCCACTAACTGAACCAGAACCGTTCTGCTTTCCAAGTGGTAACCAACTCAAGGCGGAACTCAAGAACTTGGAAGATTCCATCCGCAACCTGGAATGGAAATTTTCCAATGGTCTAAGACACTCGAAGAAGTTTCTGAGGGCTTATGATGAAGAAAAATCACAGATCTTCCTGGGTCTGAGTAAGAACAATCTTCGGATTGTCACGGGGTTTTTAACAGGACACTGTCTCCTCAACGAACACCTCAGTAGATTGAAACTAAGAAGAAACGGCGAATGCAGATTCTGTGGGGAAGATGGGGAAACACCAGTACACCTCATCACTGAGTGCGCCGAGATGACAACCATTCGTGCCATGAATTTTGGTACGACTGATATTGGAGATGGAGAACTACCCTCTATAAAACCGTCCCAGATACTGGCTTTTGTCAAAGCCCTGGGACTGTATGATGAGTTATGATTCAAGAAAGGGGGACACAATGGATCTGTAAGGTCGAAGTGATTAAACCCCCTCCCACTCATTCTAAATTCTAAAAAAAATTTATACAACCTCCATTTAACTCCAAACGCTTAACTAAACGTCCAGGTACACCCGAAACTAGGTCCACACCATAATGTTCAGTGGCGGTAATCCAGGCCTGTAAAACTGAGATCCACAAATGACAAACACAGCGTAGAATTAAATTTCTATATTAGCAGTTAAGTGGCAAAAATCCTTATATAATTTTATTATATACCTCTACTGCAAGAAATTTGTTTTCTATTTTATAATTTGGCTTGCCTGAAAAAAGCCTTTTACCATCCTTTTGCTATCGATAGTTGCGCCTCGGTGGTACGAAAGTACTACCATTGCACGCAGGCCGCTATCTCCCGTTCGGGACTTAATATCTAACCGATACTTTCCGACAAGTCGGAATTAACTATCTCTGCGCTGTGGTTGTCATTTTGTGGATCTCCCAAGCTCACCTGATGATGGAGTAGGGCTCCTGAAACCGGTAGTGAGAGTAGGTTGATCCGCATTATGACAAACACAGCGTAGAATTAAATTTCTATATTAGTAGTTAAGTGGCAAGAATTTATATATTAATATTCCATGACAGCTACCGCCATATATTATATGAAGCTTGAACAATTTAATTTATGAATATATATATAGTATATATACTTATATCTCTATTTATGTCACGGTAGCTGTATATAAACCTTTTCACTACTGAAATAAAAAAGGAGGTTTCCATTTGAAAAAAATGGTTTATGATATTTTTTTAATGGTTCAATTCCATGACAGCTACCGCCATTATTATATGAAGCTTGAACAATTTAATTTTTGAAATAAATAGTCACATTACTTCTTCTCTTTATGTCACGGCAGCTGTGGTAATCACTAAATTTGACGTTTAGGCTATAATTTTTCTTTGACAGACAGTTTTTTTCGTCCAAAAATTTTAAATTTATTTTATTTCAAAAACGGTTAATGTTAGGTATTGAACGTTTAACATCAAAATTCATAAAATTTTACAGAGAATTTAATTACGTAATAAAAGACAGGGGAGCACCAATTTAAAATAAGAAAGTTGCTGTCAACTTCCGGTATCTCCGGAAGTGCCGCCATATTGAAAAAATCTCTGATGGTTCTCTAGAAATTTCTAATGCACGCTCAGCCTGGGACACCCTGTATAAGATCGAGGTGATTAACTTTCCCCTTTTCAACATTTTACAATCTACAATGAGCAACAAAAAGTAACAAAGAATCAACGTCAAATAGATTTCATCAAAGTCTCATCTACATATAATTTTCTATCGAAAGTTTTTCTTAAGGTGGACCATCTCTAGTATAGTCCTATATCTCCTCACCTATTTAATCTGGAGTATGAGCAGTAAGAAGCAGCGTAGACCCAGGCAAAAAACTACAAATCTGTCGGGGCATTAGATCCCATCAAAATCTCATAACCGTTCTTGAGAGGCGCCGTCCCGACATCATTTCCTTGAAAATGGAAAAGTTTTTCCTTTCGCTACGTAAAATGACTTATTTTCTGTATCGTTTAAGGGAAAATTAGGGATTTAAAACGGTGTTTTCTCGGATGGGATGAGACAAAATTTCTGGCAAGTTAATTTTGAAACAATCTCTGCTGGAAGATTAAAATAAAAGTTTTTAATAGATTTGATGATTCTCTTTTATCTTGAATTGTTTTCTCAATGTTTTTGACTTATTTCTGTGAGAAACTGACTCAAATCAGAAGACAAACGACTAAGTAAACCGAAATCGACAAGACGAAAAGCCTCAGTGACTCGTAACTCTCGATGTTATGTCTTTGGTCATTAATAAAACCATTCTTTGGCCGGAAAGGCGATTCCAGTCGCTAAATTCCGCCCCTTTAGGCGACCGTAATCAATTTTAAAGGCGATTTATCTATCTATCATCTGTCGATCAGGCTAACCGAGTGCCTCCAGCCAGAAATCAACAGGGCAAAAGTTATTTATTGACTTTCGGATAGGAAAAGACTGTTGGCGGTTCGAAAATAAACCTCTCTGTGACCCTCTTGTCGTGAATAAAGACATGATGAAGCCTGGGGGTAAAAAAGATAATTACTGAAATATTTCGGTCAAAGAAAAATACGTGATTATAAATTCATTAATGTTCTTTTTTAGATTTAAAAAAGTCTTTAAAACATGTATAGAAGATGAGAATGTATGTAAGCTTGATGCATTTCATTTGATTTCAAAAGATTCCGACTATAGCGCTCTATACGGCAGGAATCATAACATTCAATAACTCAATTTTCCCGGATATTCAACTCTCCCGAAACAATATTTTATAGCTTCATAGTTTCTCACACCGATTTGATCAAAAGCAAAAATGGATTTAAGCAGTTCCACGAAACAAGTGAGTAAACAAAGTGCCCGTTACATAATCAAAAAATTAAATAGATATATACTATGAGAGGATAAAATATAATTTGCAATATTAATGGTATACTCTTTTTATCAGCCAGTGCTTAAATTTTTTATGAATATCTTCTAAATTTATTTTTATTACTTATAATAATATTAATATTCCAAGCTTTCCAGATTTAATTTCCGTACTTATTTGCCTTTCCCAGCTCTTCCAAATATTCCAAGACATGGAAAAGTTTCCCAGAACGGAGGGTTGCTTTTATCCGGTCCAATAATTAACCTAAAATCGATCTTTAATAGAGTTTACGCTCTCTGGCGCCTTGCCTCTCCCCTTTTTGGGAAAGATAAGCCCCCCGTTCCCCTAATTTGGAGACGTTCGACACATTCCCCAGGTTTAATCCGGCGGAAAGTCAATGGAAAGGGATAAAATTAAGTTGAAATAGTTTTGGGGATGGCGTTTTTGTTTGTCCTTAACTGGGGGGAAAGAGTTATTATTGGAAAGATGTGAAGAACAATTGTCGCAAAAATTTCTGGAAAATATTTCGTGAAACATTTCGCAAAGCATTTCTGGAAATGTTTGTTTTTTATTGTTAACCCAGATTAACAATAAAAACAAACAACCAATCACGGCGCGTCTCGATCTATTTTTTAGAAATGTCTAAGTTTACTTATTTCAGTGAGATCTATGAAAAAAAATCCTTTGCCTCGGTACAGATACCGCCACGTTTTGGAAATAGCCCGAAACAAAACAAAATTGATAGAGGCAACAAAAAACGCCAAAAAAATCCCCCCTCGCCCTCCTCACAAGTAGTTTTCAGCCGCTTTTAAGATTCTAAAGTAGGTCGAGACAAACCGAAGTGTGTCAAGACAACTGGAAATAAACGGAAATACGACAAAGTCTTGTTGTATTTTATAAAAAAAATTATCTATATTTTTTAACGTCTGTGGTCTTCCTGGATCGACCAGACCGCCAGGGATTATCCCAAGTCCTAAATTCAAGTCCCTTCGACATTCGTCCATGTGAATGAGGTTGAGAGAGTGGGGAAAATAGAAAAAGTCCAGAGAAATTACAATTTATCCTATTGGGAAAGTGTCGGACAGAGGGGATTTCTTTGGAGGATTTATTTTTAATTAATCCGATGGAATTGAATGGAAAAAGAATGTTGTTGGGTGGATAGAAAGGAAGAAAGATTGTTTTATGTAATGTCGAACGTACAGCCTCGTCAAAAAAATTGTCATTTTTACTCCTTACCAACAAAGTACTGTGTTTATTATTTCTATATTCAAAATTACTTGTGCATAAAATAAAATGAAAATATTTTTATCTCCAATTTCCTATTATTACAGACACTGCTTGATTCCCGATGCTGCATGTAAAAGATACTTATTAACAGAACCAAACCAAATCACATAGCATCTCAATAAAATCAAAAAAACCGAAAGAAATGCATAAAACCTTAACTTCTTTTCACGATAAACAAACGAAATCCAATACGAAAAAAGTAGATTTTTGTCTCGCAACGGAACTAGAAACTAGAGAACTCTATAGTCTAGAGAGAGGCAAAAAAGCTCTGGGAACTGATCCAATATCCAATATTCTCCTTCTTTCTTCTTTCCTTACTCACTCCAACGTTTCGAATTACTTCCTCGCCTCATCCTCGTGTCCACCGGAACACCAGAAATCTCTCAGGTTTTTATTTTCAATTTGTTCGCTCCCATTCAGTGCGGGATTTTCTTTTACTAGCGCCTTTGGATGAAATAAGTAAGACTGTGGAATTCTTAGAGAAAAAGTCGGGAAGTCTGGGTGATAGTGAGTATAGAAAAGCTGAGATAATACCACATTGGAAATGGTTGAATAAGTTGAAACTAATGATGATAGAAAGATTAAAAGAGAATAAAATGTTTTCACACACAAAAATATCGTGAAGTATAAATTTGAAAAATGAACTGTAAATTTATCGATTCTCAAATATGTTTTTTGCATTTTGATAAAATATATTATGTTACTTGGTAAATATATTTATAATTACATACTTTTATCAGTAAGCCGGTAATGCTATCCTCCCATTCAAGATTATCACACCCCACCTAAGCCTTTAAGTAGAAACCCTCCTCTCTCTAAAATACCTCAGAGAGATCAGCTAGAATTTATCCACCCTTATTTTCACACCACCCTTCTCTCCTCTCCTCGGCTAAACAAACAGGTTAAAATACGGTTATACGGGAAAAAATGCTCAATTTGGCCAAATTGAAAATGAGAATTCCGGTCACGCCCGACTTACCGGAGCGACGCGATGCATAAAAAGTCCGGGAGATGACTGTGACGTCGCCGTAGCAGAGTTTTCTTCCGGGCGACACGTGCGGAAGTTTTCGCTTTCAATAAAATTTTCACACCGAGAAGGTGAATTCTTTTTTGTCCCTACCGACCCAGTGAAAGGTAAAAAAATCACTCGGACTCAATAAGAAAAATGTGTCTTACTTTTTTTGACACACTGGTTTTGGAGATTTTCAAAAAAACTGTTTTTTTATACTAAAATTCAAAATTAATTATAGTGAAGTGCCCAGAGACTTTTACCTCGGAATTCAATTACTGTGAATGCATTGATGTGAAACCTTCTGTATTGTGTTCTATAGATAAAATACTAAAATGTTTACCCATTTTTTTTCGTGGCTTTTAACTTTTTATTTTAGTAATTTTAGTAAATTCTTAATTATTTCCTTCTTAATTTTTTGATTTTTTTAATTCTTTTTCTAAGTAAATTTATTGAAGTAAATAAATGCTGTAATGCATAAACTATACCTATTCTGCTTATATTCTAACCATTGAAATTTTGATTGAAATCGAATTATACAGGGTGGCGCGTCATATGCGACGCGGTTTTTGCAAGGAGAACAAAAGTTTATATTAAAGTGAAATTTTCTGAGCTTATGTAAGTCAATTTAAAGTATTTTCTAAAATTATGTAGAGTTCTACAGGGTGTCCCCAAAAAAAGTTACACATCAAAGTTATGTTTTTTTGTAATGGAACACCCTATATATTAATTGATTTTTGGATTCTAGTAAAAAAATAAAGGTTTGTTTCATTAGAAAATTATATGACTAAAATGTATAGTTTTTAAAATACATTCACCGGCACGAAAAACGGGCACCTTAACTTTGATGTATTTTAAAGGTTAATATATTTTATTTTAATGGGCCGATTTTGATGATTTTTTTAAGCAGTGTCAGACAAAATGGAAAGATTCTTAAAAACCAAAACGAAAATTGTACGAATATACAAAATAAACACCTAGAGTTGAGGAACTCCGGAAATTAGAACCTTTCTGGAAACGGGAAATCCGGCCTCCAGCTGGAGCATCGAGAATTAAGGATCTCCAGACCTTCGGCGAGCTTGTTTTGAAGAAACGGAAATGAAGAAACTCGCTTTTTGTTGGCCAAAAGTAAAGTGAATTCCGAGAAAACAAAACAAAATTTTTATATCAAATTTCAAGCAATTGTACAAGTAAGTACATAATTTGTTTGGATATTAATCACGTTTGGCAGATTTCTGAAATATAATATATATTTCTTTCGGCCACACACCCACTTTACCAGGACGGTCAAGTGTGCCCCCCGTATTAGAGGAAATTCAAAAATAAATATACCACTATTTTGCACACATTTTGCACAATTTTGCACAGCTATTTTCGAATTTTGCACACTCTCCTGACAAAAGTTATAAGAGTTTGAATATTTGAAATTTGTCCCATTGTGTGTGAAATGTCCCATTTAAAAATACATAAGTATGAGTCATATTTCGAAAATGATAGATCTCAGCGACGTGAAAAACTGAACGGAACTTAGATTTCACCTTTTCGATAATTTATAGCTTGCATAGAAGAACATTTATGAAACTAAAGATTCTACACACAGATTTGTCCTAGCCCTCTTACTTCCTGAAATACCTGGCAAATTTGAAAATTTTGCATTTTTCGACAACCCTCATATCTCGGTTATCCTATAACTTATCGAAAAGGTGAAGTCTGGGTTCCGTACAGTTTTCCATGTCGCTGAGATCTATCATTTTCAAATATGACTCAATGGGACAAATTTCAAATATTCAAACCGCAAAATTCGAAAGTAGCTGTGCAAAATTGTGCAAAATTAGTCTATTCGTTTGATATAAACAAAAGTCAATTTCATAGCAGATGCGGGGGTAAATCGCAAACTTTTAAACCCTCATAACTTTCGTCAGGAAGGTCTGCAAAATTCTAAAAGAGGTGTGCAAAATTCTAAAAGAGGCGTGCAACATTGTGCAAAATTAGCCGATTCGTTTGATATAAAGAAAATTCAATTTCGTAGCAGATGGGGAGGAAATTGCAAATTTTCAAACCCTCATAACTTTCGTCAGGAAGGTGTGCAAAATTCTAAAATAGGTGTGCAAAATTGTGCAAAATTAGCCGATTCGTTTGATATAAAGAAAATTCAATTTCGTAGCAGATGGGGAGGAAATTGCAAATTTTCAAACCCTCATAACTTTCGTCAGGAAGGTGTGCAAAATTCTAAAATAGGTGTGCAAAATTGTGCAAAATTAGCCGATTCGTTTGATATAAAGAAAATTCAATTTCGTGACAGATGGGGGGGAAATTGCAAATTTTCAAACCTTCGTAACTTTAATCAGGATGGTGTGCAAAATCCAAAAACAGGTGTGCAAAATTGTGCAAAATTAGCCGATTCGTTTGATATAAACAAAATTCAATTTAGTTACAGATGGGGGGGGGGGATTTTAAATTTTCAACCCCTTATAACTTTCGTCAGGAGGGTGTGCAAAATTTAAAAATAGGTGTGCAAAATTGTGCAAAATTAGCCGAATCGATGTACATAGAAATAAATCAATTTCGTAACAAATGGGGGGGAACAGTCAAGTTTGCCCCCCGTTTAAAAAACGGCTCTAGTTTCTCTTAGGTAAGTGTGCAAAATATCATTTATGGTGTGCAAAATTGTGCAAAATGTGTGCAGAATAGTAGTATATCTCTTTTTGAAGTTCCTCTAGTACGGGGGGCAAACTTGACCGACCTCACTTTACCCGACCAGGGCCATGTAAGTGAAATATTAAAAATGGTTCCAGCAAAAGTTTCTCAATTATGACGGGTGATGGCGCTGATCGTCAAAATTTTTGTACAGGGATTTTGCTTACCGACAATACGACGTGAGCTACGACCGGAGCAGGACCAATCAGAATGATTAGTCTTCCTTGGACATTTGCCGCGGAAGCAGAGCGCGGAAGTGTGTGTTAATTTCTGTTGTGATAAGTGTGGTTGATTTTTCAGTTTTGATATTATGTTAAAATTAATTTTGAAGTATTGTATCACCTGTTTTTAAAGTACTTTTTTTAGTTCTAAGATCTGATATGTTATGATTTGTTAATGTTTGTTTAACAATGTTATACCAAAGAGGTTATACTTAATATATCAATTTGCATAGCCTAACTTTCTTATCAATAAACTTTGTAGATTTTCAGATTATTTAATTCCTTTTGTTTCCGTTTGTATTTTTATTTTTAAGACATATTATTTGTGATTGTTTCACATAATATGTTTTAAAAATAAAATTGCAAATAGCGAATAAAAATAATTAAAATAAAAAAGTGTATTTTACAATTCCTCCCGGCCCCGCACCCTTTTGGCTAACCTGTAAATGTCAGATATGTCGAGAGATGGCGTTACGAAAATGGAACCGATTTATTACAAGGAACTTGGGCTTCTTTTTCGTTAGTATATTCTGTGGTTTAGTTCCTCTAGAGTCACCACAAAAAATCATAAACAATCTACAAAAAAAAACAATAAAAAATCTATTTTTTTTTTAAGTTTTTTGAGAGCGACCCGAACAGTACAGCGTAATAGACTCTTAAGTATTACTGAGTATACATAGTCAACAACCCATAATTCTTGTGCTTTTTTAATTTTCACGAATTAAAAACTCAACCTTAGGCACCTACACTGTTACAGAATAAACTAACCAGATAACACCACAAAACACTAAAACAAAACAAACAAATTTATTTAATTTCTTTCCAGATAACCTCTATTTCCCGTTATCTTTTAAACTGCGGTAGGTCCGTATTTTTATTTTCATTGCGCAGATTCTTCTATACTTGGACCCTATACATATTTACATAGGCAATAGAAGCAAGTGCGGCCCGTATTTTAGCGTGGGATAGCATCAAATAGTCTAGCAAGCGAGTGTTATCGGCGCTTGTAAATAACGACGTCGTTACACGGCTACTCCCTCTAGGAATAAAACGATCATAGAAATTCTACCGAGCATCTATTAAGTTCCGTGCGCTTTTCTTATAATGATCTCGAGAGTGGGCGTATATTTTAGGGAAATACGGCTTGTTATAAAAGTCTGTTTACCTCTTATTTAAAATTATTTCGGGCTATTTGAATATAAATAACTGATTACGGCTGTTTTGTGTGGTTAGATTTATTAAGAGAGTCCTTTAGAAAAGAGAATAATAATAGTTAGATAGAATAATAAAGTAGGTAAAAATATAATTTTTCCCTTCATTGTCCCTACAGAATCTGCATTGGTCGTTGTTTCTTAACTGTAATCTACTGAGGTGTTCATAGAGGAGACAGTGTCATGTTAACAACCCCTTGACAGTCCGAGGATTGTTTTTTTCTATTGTTCTTCTATTTTGTGTAAGAGATATATCTAGGCACGGTTTGGTTTGGTATAATATACATAATTAGCTGAACAAGTATGATTCTTAGGTTAGCGGGTATAAATTCATTATTCAGTATCATTATTATCATCAAAAGAATATATTAAAACCGAATTATAACGAGAAAACTTTCCTGGACTGGGTCCTTTCGAACTGCATGGCATGTGTCTATCGGCAGTTTACCATTAGCTGAAGAAGTACGTTTCTTGGATTGGAGGGTATAAATTCATTATTAAATAACTTTATTATCACCATAAGAATATATTGAAAGCGAATTATAACGAGAAAACTTTCCTGGACTGTGTCTTTTCGAACTGGATGGCATGTGTCCATCAGCAGTTTACCATTAGCTGAAGAAGTACGTTTCTTGGATTGGAGGGTATAAATTCATTATTAAACAACTTTATTATCACCAAATGAATATATTAAAACCGAATTATATCGAGAAAACTTTCCTGGACTGGGTCCTTTCGAACTGGATGGCATGTGTCCATCAGCAGATTACCATTAGCTGAAGAAGTGCGTTTCTTGGATTGGGGGGTAAAAATTAATTATTAAATGACATTATTATCATCAAAAGAATATATTAAAACCGAATTATATCGAGAAAACTTTCCTGGACTGGGTCCTTTCGAACTGGATGGCATGTGTCCATCAGCAGTTTACCATTAGCTGAAGAAGTACGATTCTTGTAATGGGGGTAAAATTAATTATTAAATGACATTATTATCATCAAAAAGAATATATTAAAACCGAATTATAACGAGAAAGCCCTCCTGGACTGGGTCCTTTCGAACTGGATGGCATGTGTCCATCAGCAGTTTACCATAAGCTAAAGAAGTACGTTTCTTGGATTGGGAGGTAAAAATTAATTTTTAAATAACATTATTATCATCAAAAGAATATATTAAAACCGAATTATAACGAGAAAACTTTCCTGGACTGGGTCCTTTCGTACTGGATGGCATGTGTCCATCAGCAGTTTACCATAAGCTGAAGAAGTACGTTTCTTGGATTGGGGGGTAAAAATTAATTCTTAAATAACATTATTATCATCAAAAGAATATATTAAAACCGAATTATAACGAGAAAACTTTCCTGGACTGGGTCCTTTCGAACTGGATGGCATGTGTCCATCAGCAGTTTACCATTAGCTGAAGAAGTGCGTTTCTTGAAATGGGGGGTAAAATTAAATTATTAAAAAGCATTATTATCATCAAAAAAGAATATATTAAAAGCGAATTATAACGCGAAAACTTTCCTGGACTGGGTCCTTTCGAACTGGATGTGTCCATCAGCAGTTTACCATTAGCTGAAGAAGTGCGTTTCTTGGAATGGGGGGTAAAAATTAATTATTAAATGACATTATTATCATCAAAAGAATATATTAAAACCGAATTATATCGAGAAAACTTTCCTGGACTGGGTCCTTTCGAACTGGATGGCATGTGTCCATCAGCAGTTTACCATTAGCTGAAGAAGTGCGTTTCTTGAATTGGGGAGTAAGAATTAATTATTAAATGACATTATTATCATCAAAAGAATATATTAAAACCGAATTATATCGAGAAAACTTGCCTGGACTGGGTCCTTTCGAACTGGATGGCATGTGTCCATCAGCAGTTTACCATTAGCTGAAGAAGTGCGTTTCTTGGATTGGGGGGTAAAAATTAATTATTAAATGACATTATTATCATCAAAAAGAATATATTAAAACCGAATTATAACGAGAAAAACTTTCCTGGACTGGGTCCTTTTTGAACTGGATGGCATGTGTCCATCAGCAGTTTACCATTAGCTGGAGAAGTACGATTCTTGGATTGGGGGTTCAAAATTAATTATTAAATAACATTATTATCACCAAAAGAATATATCAAAAGCAAATTATAACGAGAAAACTTTCCTAGACTGGATCCTTTCGAACTGGATGGCATGTGTCCATCAGCAGTTTACCATCAGCTGAAGAAGTACGTTTCATGGATAGGGAGTTAAAAATTAATTATTAAATAACATTATTACCACCAAAAGAATATATTAAAAGCGAATTATAACGAGAAAACTTTCCTGGACTGGGTCCTTTCGAACTGGATGGCATGTGTCCATCAGCAGTTTACCATTAGCTGAAGAAGTGCGTTTCTTGAATTGGGGAGTAAAAATTAATTATTAAATGACATTATTATCACCAAAAGAATATATTAAAACCGAATTATATCGAGAAAACTTGCCTGGACTGGGTCCTTTCGAACTGGATGGCATGTGTCCATCAGCAGTTTACCATTAGCTGAAGAAGTGCGTTTCTTGGATTGGGGGGTAAAAATTAATTATTAAATGACATTATTATCATCAAAAGAATATATTAAAACCGAATTATATCGAGAAAACTTGCCTGGACTGGGTCCTTTCGAACTGGATGACATGTGTCCATCAGCAGTTTACCATTAGATGAAGAAGTGCGTTTCTTGAATTGGGGAGTAAAAATTAATTATTAAATGACATTATTATCACCAAAAGAATATATTAAAACCGAATTATATCGAGAAAACTTGCCTGGACTGGGTCCTTTCGAACTGGATGGCATGTGTCCATCAGCAGTTTACCATTAGCTGAAGAAGTGCGTTTCTTGGGTTGGGGGTATAAATTCATTTTTAAATAACATTATTATCATCAAAAGAATATATTAAAACCGAATTATAACGAGAAAACTTTCCTGGACTGGGTCCTTTCGAACTGGATGGCATGTGTCCATCAGCAGTTTACCATTAGCTGAAGAAGTACGTTTCTTGATTGGGGGTAAAAATTCATTATTAAATGACATTATTATCATCAAAGAATATATTAAAACCGAATTATATCGAGAAAACTTGCCTGGACTGGATCCTTTCGAACTGGATGGCATGTGTCCATCAGCAGTTTACCATTAGCTGAAGAAGTACGTTTCTTGGATTGGGGGTAAAATTAATTATTAAATAACATTATTATCACCAAAAGAATATATTAAAACCGAATTATATCGAGAAAATTTGCCTGGACTGGGTCCTTTCGAACTGGATGGCATGTGTCCATCAGCAGTTTACCATTAGCTGAAGAAGTACGTTTCTTGGATTGGGGGGTAAAAATTAATTATTAAATGACATTATTATCACCAAAAGAATATATTAAAACCGAATTATATCGAGAAAACTTGCCTGGACTGGGTCCTTTCGAACTGGATGGCATGTGTCCATCAGCAGTTTACCATTAGCTGAAGAAGTGCGTTTCTTGGATTGGGGGGTAAAAATTAATTATTAAATGACATTATTATCATCAAAAGAATATATTAAAACCGAATTACATCGAGAAAACTTGCCTGGACTGGGTCCTTTCGAACTGGATGGCATGTGTCCATCAGCAGTTTACCATTAGCTGAAGAAGTGCGTTTCTTGGATTGGGGGGTAAAAATTATTTATTAAATGACATTATTACCTTCAAAAGAATATATTAAAACCGAATTACATCGAGAAAACTTTCCTAGACTGGGTCCTTTCGAACTGGATGGCATGTGTCCATCAGCAGTTTACCATTAGCTGAAGAAGTACGATTCTTGGACTAAGAGGTAAAAATTAATTATTAAATAACCTTATTAACATCAAAAGAATATATTAAAACCGAAATATAACGAGAAAGCTCTCCTGGACTGGATCCTTTCGAACTGGATGGAATGTGTCCATCAGCAGTTTACCATTAGCTGAAGAAGTACGTTTCTTGGATTGGAGGGTAAAAGTTAATTATTAAATGACATTATTATCATCAAAAGAATATATTAAAACCGAATTATAACTGAAAAAAACTAAGAACTAAAAAATTCTTCAAATATTACTGACTTCTTTAAATTTTTGTCGAAGAATCTCATAAAATAATCGCACTCCTCTCAACTCTCTAACTTTCCCTAATTCCAAACAACTTTTTGCTGTTCCTCAAAAGCACCCCGATAAAAACAATTCTTAGATAGTTTCCTTTTGAAACTTTCAACTCTAAAAACACCATACATTCCTTATACTTTCCTTTCCCCATACCGTATAAAACATCCTAGAAACTCCGCGATCCTGAACAAGAGAAAATAATTTTGAAGTTAGAGTCAGAGAGGCATAAAAACTTTTCACGAGAACCTACTAAATTCAATCCAGGCCCTAATTACAGGCTAATCTAATAAACGCCTGTGGGGAAGAAAAAAAATATTCTCTAGACCTCTAAATTCTCTTTAATGTGGTCGCGAAGCGCAAGCCAGAAAACTTTTCACTTAGCATCGTTGCCAGATTTTCCTCTTTCGTATTACTGTTTGCTCTTATATAGATCATTAGATTAGGAAGAGTAATTTTCTGATAGTTGTTCAAACTAAGGAAATAATTATGATGTCACGAAAGTTTGAGGAGGTTTAGTTTAACTTTGTGTCATTCAGTGAAAATTTGATATAATTATTAGTAGTGGGAACTATCGAATGAATGCTATCGAAATATTCGATAGTTGCAATTAATTCGAATAATTCGATAGCTAGTAAGAAAACATTCGTCGAAAACTATTCGAATAAAAATTATCGAATAGATGCGTCATCTGCCTTGAAATATTGTATTCTAGTAATTCGGCAGCAAAAACCATTCATTTATAAAATTCATTATTACTATTAAATTCAAAAATTTTCTCGTTATAATTCGCTTTTAATATATTGTTTTGGTGATAATAATGTTATTTAATAATGAATTTATACCCCTCAACTCAAGAATCATACTTCTTGAGCTAATGGTAAACTGCTGATGGACACATGCCATCCAGTTCAAAAGGACCCAGTCCAGGAAAGTTTTCTCGTTATAATTCGCTTATAATATATTCTTTTGGTGATAATAATGTTATTTAATAATGAATTTATACCTCTCAACTCAAGAATCATACCTCTTCAGCTAATGGTAAACGCTGATGTACACATGCCATCCAGTTCAAAAGGACCCAGTCCAGGAAAGTTTTCTCGATATAATTCGCTTTTAATATATTCTTTTGGTGATAATAATGTTATTTAATAATGAATGTATACCCTCCAACTCAAGAATCACACTTCTTCAGCTAATGGTAAACTGCTGATGGACATATGCCATCCAGTTCAAAAGGGCCCAGTCCCGGAAAGTTTTCTCGTTATAATTCGCTTTTAATATATTCTTTTGGTGATAATAATGTTATTTAATAATGAATTTATACCCCTCAACTCAAGAATCATACTTCTTCAGCTAATGGTAAACTGCTGATGGACAAACGCCATCCAGTTCAAAAGGATCCAGTCCAGGAAAGTTTTCTCGTTATAATTCGCTTTTAATATATTCTTTTGGTGATAATAATGTTATTTAATAATGAATTTATACCCCTCAACTCAAGAGTCATACTTCTTCAGCTAATGGTAAACTGCTGATGGACAAACGCCATCCAGTTCAAAAGGATCCAGTCCAGGAAAGTTTTCTCGTTATAATTCGCTTCTAATATATTCTTTTGGTGATAATAATGTTATTTAATAATGAATTTATACCCCCCAACTCAAGAATCATACTTCTTCAGCTACTGGTAAACTGCTGATGGACATATGCCATCCAGTTCAAAAGGATCCAGTCCAGGAAAGTTTTCTCGTTATAATTCGCTTTTAATATATTCTTTTAGTGATAATAATGTTATTTAATAATGAATTTATATCCTCCAACTCAAGAATCATACTTCTTCAGCTAATGGCAAACTGCTGATGGACACATGCCATACAGTTCAAAAGGACCCAGTCCAGGAAAGTTTCCTCGTTATAATTCGATTTTAATATATTCTTTTGGTAATAATAATGATATTTAATAATGAATTTATACCCCCCAACTCAAGAATCATACTTCTTCAGCTAATGGTAAACTGCTGATGGACACATGTCATCCATTTAAAAAGGACCCAGTCTAGGAAAGTTTTCTATATTTCGCAAAATTTAAGGAGGCCGAATTCGACAAAATATCAAGAGATAACTTTTTAATGGCATTAAACGGCCTACACAATATTGATATCAAAAGAAAAAAGTCAGTGGCGTACATATTTTTTTGAAAATTATTCCAGTGATAACCCATATGCACGTCCCTGATGAATTTATCCACACTTTTTTAGCATTAAAATATATAGCACTTATAGTAACTTTTACGAAGAAAATTATAATAAATCGAAAGATTATTAATATTTTAACACCCTGTAGCTACAAAACAAAGCAGTATCTGACCTATGTTGATATGAAAAATAAATCTTATTTTTACGTGAGGAATCTCCCCGCGAGAGATGGCACATGTTTTTTGAAACACCCTGTATAAGGTCTATACTATCTACATCTACAGTTCTACATCTATATCTCTCTTAGTAGGATTTCGTTTTTAAGACAAGCAGAAACATTCCTACCATTTAATTCAATACATTCCTGTTTTTCTCCTACTTGTCTTTCAAGTCACGCACAAAGGTATTTACCCATAAATATCCTCTCCCCTGGCCATAAAAAAAACACACAAAAAAATAAAAGAAAAAAACAAATTCCCTTCTCTCCAACAAAAAAATAAAACAGTTTTCTTTATGAAACCTCTTATTTACGTTTTTAACCCTCATTTTTTCCCGAACACGGCTCGTAAGTCATACCGATTTTCCCGGGAAATCTTTCGAATCCGCTGTCGAATTTTTCTTCTTGTCCGGGATACGATTCTGTCCAGGCTTTTCTAATAACAACGCGTTATAAATCAGCCCTATGCCCCCCAAACAGACATATTTTGTCGGCATTATGTTTATTTGCCGGACTTTTATGGTGCTGTATCTCCGGGAATTTATTTTATCCCGAAATGTCCAGAATTTTACAAGGATCGTATACGAAACGACGTTTTATATTTTGTGGTTTATTTGGAAAAAAACTTTATCTCGGTTTTTCTTATTTATTTGTGTGTTTCATAAACGGGTAATAAACCCTGAAAATAGCGAAAAATTACCAATTTTTCGAGTATTTTCCATACATATAGTCATGAAAATTGACGATTTTGGCTAGGTATTATATATATAGGTATATTGTGTCTTTCAAAAATGGGTGGTAGCACTTTACGATTACGCTATACTTCTGAAGCCTCTGAAAAATAGCCAAAATTACCAATTTTTCGACAATTTTCCATACATGTAGTCATGAAAATTGACGATTTTGGCCAAGTGTTTAATTTTAATAAAACTTTTCTTATTAACCAACTATACAGTGTAAAACACAAAAATATTGACCATTGTGATCTCACGAATACAGTATTAAGTATAGGGTAAGTTTTAATCATCATCAAAAATCGAGGGAAAAAAACAACGGTTGAGAAAATTAATTTTCTAACAAACCCAAAGCATTTAAGCCTTCATAGGTGTAAGTAATCTTAATCTACGTAGAATTTCCTACAAAATCTGAAATTTCCATGACTTTACGATTGCGTTTACTATATTTCCATGGCCCTTAAAAACACGCAAAAAGATAGCCAAAAATTGTCAATTTTTCGACCATTTTTGTCATGAAAATTGGCAATTTTGTTCAAGTCACCGATTTTTGATAAAATTTGACATTATTTATTAATTACAATGTGTAGAATACGAAAATATAGGTTATTGTGACATTACGAATACGATACTACGACATATAGACAAAGTAATAACCTTCAACAAAAATCTCTTTCAAACAAGGGTTCAAAAAATCGATTTTATCACGAAACCAAAGCATATCACCCTTAATAGCCCTATACTCTCTAAAAGTACGTAAAATTTCCTAGAAATCCTAAAATTTTCGCAATTTTATGACCAAGTTTACTAATTTTCTAAAAGCCTCGAAAACCGTTAAAAAAAAGTTCAAAAATGGGAAATTTTTCTATATTTTTCCATATTCGTGAAAATTGGCGATTTTGTTTAAGTTGCCAATTTTAATAAAACTTCTATTATCAACCAACTAAAAGGCTTAGAATACGAAAAAATAGGCCAATGTGGCCTTACCAATACAGTATTACGCGTAGGGAAAGTTTTAACCAACATGAAAAATCAAAAGGTTCAAAACACAGCATTTAAACTTTCATGGATGTCAGTAATCAGAATCCACATAGAATTTCCTACAAAAGCTAAAATTTTCATGACTTTACAATTTTTCTAGTTTACTATAAAGTTTACTATATTTCCAAGACGCTTGAAAACATGAAAAAATGACCAAAATGGTATTAATAACAAAATATATTGAACTTAAACATTGAAAACACGCAAATTTTAAGGTGCTAGAGTTTCGTTTTGGGGTAAATATTATATAAAATAAAATAAATACTCACAAAATAAAAATAAGAAAGTCATCTCACTAAAAAAATACCTTCAAAACCCATAAAAAGTACAAGGAGGTTAACTTACAAAGATAACAAAACTATTCTAATCTTTCTTTTACAAGTCTTATGTAACTCTCTTTTTTCCTACTTCACTCTAGAACACAGAGCACGTTAAGAAGTAAGTTTTATTCCCTTAAAACCGTCCGTTTTTTCTCCCCTTTTACCACGGAATTCCAGACAGTTTATTTCCTTTTATTTTTTGCCTCTTTTCAAACTCGTTTCCCATTAAAAGCCAGAACCATGCCTTTTAGCTCCGGCTATTTTCCTTTTTATTTCCTTTTTCGGACTCTATACAGGGTGGTCCGAATGGTAATTGCAAAATTTTGGCAACATATTTTGCAGAAAAAAAATAAGTAAAAAAAATCCTATAAGCGTATGTCCTAAAATGCTTAGTTTCGGGGATACAGGGTGTTGAAGTTTCATTTTTAGTTCGATTTTTACCGAATAATTTCTGAAGCAGCATCGATATTTGGATAAAAATTGTTTTCTGGAATTTTTTTGACATGAGAAATTTGATTTTGATGTCAATATGACTCGTACTAGTCGAAGGCGCCACCTACATATTTTTTAACTGGTCTGAAGAGTATTAACTTTTATTTGCATTATGACCGCGATAACGGACTAAATTTTTATTGTTGTGCGACTGGTGGAAAATCAAGTTTAACCGCCTTATCTCTCAGGGAGCTGCCTTGAGATAAAGTACACGGCGCGTTTTTTTTAGTTGTCTCCCCATTCCCAATAGGCCTAATCCATATGTCGTCAACTTAGGTTTATTTTGAGGTGGAAGGTTCATCAGAGTTCCTTTGTTTTTTTGATGTTAAGGCTTTTCAATATAATCTTCCTGACTGTCTTCCACATCTGTATCATATTCCGGATCTGGTTCATAAGGTGCAGAATATTCTTTTCGTTGATCTTTGTCGAGAGGAAAATTGTCCTCGTACTCATCTTCGTCTACTTTTGCCACCTCCAAACCATTCGAACATGATTTGCCCTGACAAAGTGGTGATTTTTTATTCCCATACCATAGCTGTACGTACGGAAGGAGCGCAAGCGAGCTGCCTTTTGGTCGGTGGTAATGTAATAGAATAATATCAAGCTTTGCAAAACTTTATCTTTTTGGTTTGTTATTCTAAGATGGAACCATTTCAGTTTACGAAGTTATCAGTTGACATAGGCAAACGAATTTTAAAAGGCCTAAGCAAATAATCTAATGATATTCAAGACACATAAACTCTCTAAACTAACTAAGCAAATAACAATCTTCTAAATAATTTAAAGTCACATAAACGAGGGTAAAGTAGAACAAACATTCATCCCTTATTATCAAAACTCTATTTGACAGAGTGGTACCAGTTGTGTACCCTAGGGATATCTCAAAATAAACAACGCAGAAAAAGCACGTAGGCATGCTTAACGAAATAAGTAAAATTAAATCATCCCCTCGCTAGAGGTTTTACATTGAAAATTAAAAGTATTAAATATATGTTTTAAAATCAGAATCCAAATGTTCACGAGATGAATGTCTGAAAATGATAGAAATAGGATTGTCTTTTTTTCCGTTCCTAGAGTTAAATAGAAAAAGACAAAAATGTGAAGAAATAAAGAGTTAATTTCTAGGCGGTTTTTTTAAAGGTAATCCTATGATTCGGTATCATTTGTATTAGTTAAGGTAGATTATGAATGTTATTCAGCAAATGGGTAAAAGAGTAAGATTTACACGGAAGGGTTTGGAAATTACAATAAATAATAAATAGGACATGCTGATGCCCTCTCGGGACAAGGAAACAGAAAACAAGGGTGAAAGAAGTCTAGGGATCTTTCGGGGAAGGAACCCTTCGGCCAATTAAAAAGGTGCAAAATATTCATTTGGATGGGTATTCGAAGGTTCCTCAAACAGGGGCGTGCCGAAGATGTAGTAACGCCTTTCCGAGATAGTACCAGCATCAGTATTTTCATCTTAAAAATTAGTTCGGTACTGACTTTTAAATTAGACGGTCGAATTTACTCCGTGTAGATCTTATATTATCCAGTGGTCTTTTTAATTGTTTTAGTAAGTTCTCTATCTAAAGATTTTCTCAAATAAATTCTCAAGTTAGGAAATTCTAAGCTATTCATGCTTACAGTATTTTAATTGTTGTTTTAGGATTTTCTCTAATATTTTTCTTTATTAATGATTTAAGACTTTCTGTTTGTTCTAAAGGCTTTAGTAAAATTTAGATGTCATTACATAAGTGATTATTTTGCAATTGTTCTTTTTATTAAATTCTAATTTAAATTTAATTGTTCAGTGAATATTTTTTTAATATATTAATTTTCTGCCAATGATAATTCTAAGAGAGATTTGAAAGTGTATGCTAATTGTTGATAATTTAAATTGGACTAATAAGAAGAATATTTTGTATTTTTTAACTTTATTATCTCTGAGTTTTAATTTCGATTCTCTAATTGTCATTAATTATTTTTGATTCAATTTCTTTCTTTTTCATTAATTATAAATGTTTTGTTGTTAAATCTTTTTCTTTATTTTTTATTTATTTATTTCTTTATATTAAATATAGTTAGGTGTTATGAAAAATCGGCATTTTATTTCTTTATTTCACCTAATCACTAAAATATTAAGTTATTTAAAAGAACACTGTGATAACCGGTCGAGTGGTTCAATCCAAAGTATGAGTCCAAGACCGAAGAGGTAGATCTACAAGGGGATCAATGAAATCTTCGACAGGTTCTTGTTGTTGATGTATTGCTGATGGATGTTGACGTAATATAATAGAGTTTATAGTAACTGAATTTAGAAAGAGCCCTTACCATAAAAAGTGCAATGCCTTAATTTCGATCTTTAGCTGGTTATATTTTGTTTTTATATGTAAACGATAAACTATATTTACGCTCTGAAAAGTCGGTGTTCTCATTATCCAAGTTCTGCCTACCGCTCAATAAATTATTTTAATTATAATTATATAAAGGCCACACTACCATGTTAACGGACAAAATCTTGAAAGTTTTGTCACATCTCCAAAACGAAACACTTTAGTACATAAATTCGTACGAACTTTTTACTTATTTGTATCTACAGAACGATTACAATTCCGACCACTATGTATATATAAAAAAACCCTGCCGTAACTTTGTGAAAGTTTTCGCACTTTCTCAGAGTTTTTCTCGGCAAAAACAAACCAAAAGCCGGACTTGCTAAAACTTTTGCTGCTGTCATTCAACCTGACGACGACAGAGAATACGTTGTCGATCACGCCGCAAGTTCGCAAAGTCGCGAACTTTTGAGGACGGGCTCTTTAGAAACGCTGACTGTGCAGGATGGAGAGATAGAGGGGTTGAAATGAAACAGAGGGACGTACGAAGGTTTAATTAATGATGCGTCAACGTCAATGAAGGGAGATAGTAAGATGATAGTACATAAAAAATATACAGTGTAATGGAAAATACAGTTTTTATAACTTTTTTGGGGCAGGACACTCTAAAAATTCCTTCAAAACATTTTTCCTTTTCAAGATATATGACACTGATGAAGACTGTAATATAATATAATATAATAATAAAAACTTATTTCTTTGTAAAAGTTTTTGAAAACTACTTTGAAAATAAAATGACAGACACATCTCTCACTGTCAAATTTTGACATTACAAATACAGTTCAAAATTTGCATGCGATTTCCTATGTTTCCAACGACGATGCATCACCCGGTATACAGGGTTGTTCACCACATACGACACGGAGTATTGTAGCTAAACGATGAGATTTTTACAAATTGTAAGTTTTGGGTTCGATGAAGGACTATTAGAGGTACAATTTAAAAATAATTTTACAAGATACAGAGTGTCCCAAATAAGTAAAAAATATCAAAGTTGTATTTTTTTTAATGGAACACCCTGTATATTATTACATTTTTAGTTTCTACGATTACAATAAAGGTAAATTTGATTAAGATTTATTATACTTAAACCTTACCGTTTTTGAAATATTTTCAATTTTGTGAAATTGCAGTAAAAATTTTAAGGCTTCATTTCTCTAAGGGTATCAAAGTTTTTAATACTAAATATTTACTGAAGTTTATTTACTGATCAGTTATTGTGTTGCAATAATAAAAATAATACTACCTTATACAGAGTGTCTAAAAATTTATTTTAAATAATTATTAGCTTCAAACGGCAATAACTTGTTTAATTTAAATGGAACATACAACCCTGTATATTTTACGAGAATCAGATGCACAATTTAATTGTCTATCAAATTATATTATACCATTTTTTACCTATCTCTTTAAGTTTCCGTAGAAAATGCATTTTCTTGTAATTTAGAACTTAGAAATTTTAAAATTTAGAAATTATTTTTAAAGATGTACCAAATTTTTAAAGAGTACAGATACTAATATTGTCGATATAATTCGTTTATTTCATTAAAAAATAAAAAAAAACTGTTTAAATATTTGTTAAAGAGGACCAATTAATATGATTCCAGTATTCAAACTACATTAACTGACTGTTTGCGTTGATTAATAATAATTGCTCCAAATACTAAAAAACTGAATTTTGTATGGGCATTAGACAGTGTGATAAAAAGTAACACCTTAAAAATGATATTTCATTTTTTAATAAATGCTTATTTATAACTACAGAGACTTTAATTTGATAACTTATTATTATATTGATTTCTGACTCAAATCCACATTTATTTATAATAATTTAATAACGAACACAATTAAGTATGTAATTAATTAGTATATGGGCGCAAATAATGGTGTTATATTTAATTAATGGTATACTCTTTTATAAAGATTTAAATAGTTTTCTTTTGCATACAAATGGGCTAGTAATATTATCGTTTTGCTAAAAACGATAATATTACTAGTCTGTACATTTTGTACATTTGTTGCTTTAAAAACAATCTAAAATGTCAATATTCCATGGATATATTGATAAATGAGGTCTAAATTATAAGAAAATGCATTTTCTACTAAAACTTGAAGGGATAGGTAAAAAATGGTATAATGCAATTTGATAGACAATTTAATTGTGCATCTGATTCTCCTAAAATATACAGGGCATTCTATTTAAATTAAAGAAGTTGTTGCCGTTTGAAGTTAATAATTATTTAAAGTAAATTTTTAGACACTCTCTATAAAGTAGTATTATTTTTATTATTGCAACACAATAACTGATCAATAAATAAACTTCATTAAATATTTAGTATTAAAAACATTGATACCCTTGGAGAAATAAAGCTTTAAAATTTTTACTGCAATTTCACAAAATTGAAAATATTTCAAAAACGTAATGTTTAAGTATAATAAACCTTAATCAAATTTACCTTTATTGTAATCGTAGAAACTAAAAATGTAATAATATACAGGGTGTTCCCTTTAAAAAAATACAACTTTGATATTTTTTATTTATTTGGGACACTCTGTATCTTGTAAAAATATTTTTAAATTGTAAAAATCTCATCGTTTAGCTACAATACTCCGTGTCGTATGTGGTGAACAACCCTGTATATTTATGAAATTTATTTAGTCATTCTCCAAAATCCCACACAACATTTTCTTTCACTATCTCGCCCAATCCATTTTTTTTACGCAAAAACCCGCGACAGGAAAGAAATAAAACAAACCGAAGATAATAAATAGAACATCGTAGCACCGGAGCCGGAACACATGTTCCGCAACCGACCTACCCCACTCCCTTCCCCTTATTCCCCCCGCTTTTACTCCGTTTCGAGCTCCCCCCAGAACGGATGAATCGGTCGGGAGATCGCCACAGCCGTCTCGAAAAAGATAAACGACGCACTTCCCAAATAAAATACTTCTTCCTTTTCTTTCTCTGCTTCTTATATATGCCTCTCTTTTACGGTGTATCCCCTGTGTTCCCCCCTGCCACCCTCGTTACCTCATACAAAATACAGTATAGCGAAGAAGATGGTCTTGGGGTGATTTATCTTGCGGAGAAATAAAAATTCAATGTGGTTCAAATTCTCAGCGGTTTTATATGACCAAAGAGGAATATTGAAAGAAGATTGGATTAACATGAAATAATCTGCATCTGTACCCTAGAAACAAACTATGTTCCAAAATTGGCATGTTTAATATACAGTATGTCCCCGGATTGTCTTTACAAGAGGAAAAACTTTTTTTATTATTGACATTTTGAGAAAAACGCGTTCTTCATAAAATAATCACAATCCCCAAGTAGCATCTATCTGACTTCGAACTAAATCTGACCTGAAGCGACGTCAGACTTTGTGCAAATTTAGGTCGGGTGCTGGTGATACGACTGGTGACGTCGCTTTCCTATTAAAAGTGACGTCGTTGGATCCGAGTCGGTAAATCCAACGATCTGTTGACGTACAAAATAACAACGTACCATTTTTATTAATTTCCCAACGTCGTTCCAACGTTGGCTTGCACGACGTACCTATACTTGAACTAGCCCGACGTCTACCCGTTGTCCGAATAGGATACGTCTCACTGATAATCCCTAAAGTAACGTCCAATTATATTTTGTTGTATTTTATGTTCATATTTTTAACCTAATTTACGTATCTCTATTTACGTCCGTAAATACAACCCATTAAGTAGCATTTGCGGCCTAATAAACATCATGAACATAACCTAATAAAAAGTTTTTGTAAACAAACTTAATTTTTTTATTATGCCTAAAAAAACATTAAAAAGGCATTTAGACATTCATCTAGATTTTACAGAAAGAGGTCGAGGCTTTTGCAAAATAATAATAGTAGTAGTGATGTCTTCCCTCCGCCCACGAATGCTTTTTATCCGGAAGAGATGCTGCATTACACTGGTGCATCTTAATTTCATTTTTTAGCTTAGGAAACCAGCAGACCCCATCCTTCTCCCACATGTGAGGTACGGGTCCAATTCTTTTAAATTTTGTATATACTACCTTAAAAAAGTGGCTGCCCATTGTTTTAAAGAGAAAACAAAAACTAAAATATAGTTGCACAAATCCACAAATCACTGATACGCAAAGTGAGATTACGTGGCGTACTTTGGAATTGTATACGTCATAATACGATTGCCGGTCGTCCGGTTTGATGACTTCGGTCGTGTGAGACGACTAATGTTGGAGACCCGGTCGGAATTGGTATATTGGTAGTTCATATTAAGTCGGACACAGAAATCCGCCATTCTTAACAGGTATCCCATTGTCAGCCATTTTAAAATCGTTTTTTATTTTTAAAATTTATATTCACATTCCGATTTCTAGTAGAATATTATTGATAAGGTTGAGTTTGGGGGGAACCACAGTACAGTTTTATGATTAAACCAGCTAGAAAATAAAAAAATTATTTTGCGAGTTACTTTTTTGTAGATATTTTTATTTCATAAATCTACTGAAGGCGCTCGTTGTTTTCCGGAGTATTTTAATCAGATATATAAAAAAAGTGACTTCCGTTGACAAAACTGATGTCTGGATTAATGATTCAGAATTATTATAATATGAAATTAGATAGGCACTTATAGTTCTATTCGAGGAGTTATTATGAATCCATTTGTAATTAGGTAGTTTGGTTAGGTTTTTATGTATTCTTGGTAGCGAATATGAAACCAAACGTAACGTAAGTGCTTAGCGACGAATTTTAAGTAACTAAAATCCAACGTAATATGACGTTGGTAATTGGTATAGAATTACATTCCCTATTAGGTCAGATACCGACGTCGAGGCGACCCGAATCTGTATTCCCCATTTAGGTGCAAATAAGGGTCGTCAGGCGGTCGAACCGACGTTGGTACCCGACGTCGGGTTTATTGAACGCGACGTATACCCGACGTTAGATAACGTCCAAATGCTACTTGTGTCCCGTTTATACTTTTCCAAATTTCCATACCGTTTTAGAGGAAATTAAGAAAAACAGGAAGATATGGTTGAATTTTTTCCTTTTTGAAGTCCTAAAAATCAAAACGCGTTTCTATGGTGACCTCGTCAAAATTAACATTGATTGTTATGCAGCCGTCTTTGACGCCAGTTTTTTTCGATCATACGGCAAATAATTATATGTCATTATAACACCCTTTACCATAAAAAATTTTGATTACTTTGTATGCGCCTGTCAAACAGAAAACAAATGCTATGCTTCCATATTACATTTTCAACTAAACTGAGCTGTTGTATGCATTCCAAGCTTACACATTCTATTCCTGTAAGCACTTCAGTGTCAGAATATTGTCTGATAATGTATTACATACATATATGTATAATCCCTATCGATTTGTAGCATAGAATAACGACAATCCTATTATTCCGCCCATGCAATTCACAATTATTCCAAGCGTTATGTTATAATATACATTTTGACAATAATATTAAGTGAATAACTCTGGCAGAAGATCAACTGACGATTTAGATAAATATCTGACTAATTTGCTTTATAATAAATTGTCTAACTATTATAATACCGTATAATAGAAAAAAACGGCCAAAACTATCATCAATCGTCATTCACAACTGTTTTTTTCTACATCTACATGTCTCATATAACAATGCGTACTACAGAGATCTAGCGAACAAAATTATTGGTCTAAAACAAGGGTCCAGCAAATTAATTTTCTCAAAAGACCAAGGCATCTAAGCCTTCAAAGATGTATATGATCTGAACCTACATAAAATTTCCTACAAATGCTGAAATTATTATAATTTTTTGACAATTTTGTAAGGCCTTTGAATACGTGCAAAATATGGCCCAGAATGAGCATTTTTTCCATGCACATAGTCATGAAAATTGGCGATTTTTGTCTTGTCGCCGATTTTATTAAACGCTGTTATTTACTAATTAAAAAGCGTAGAATAAGAAAATATTTGGCATTGTAGTCTTAACGAGAACAGTAATGGATGTGGAGTGTGTTTTAACCATCATCAAAAACAAGGGTCCAAAAATTAATTTTCTCGCAAAATCAAAATATCCTTCTTCTTCTTCTTCTTTTAGAAGGCGTATCGCCTGTTTAGTTCCGGTTTCCTCCTCGTCTAAGCAACTCTTGCGAGGTTGACTGCCAACTGTCTTGCCAACGTTTAGGTGGTCGTCCAGTAGGTCTTCTGCCATGGGGTACGTTGTTGCGAATTATTATGGCCATTCTGTCGGGGCCCATTCTATTGACATGCTGTTTCCATTCTCTTCCTCTCTGCCTTATCCATCTGGCAACGTCGTTTGTTTGGCACTGTTCTCTTATGTCTACATTTCTCTGTCTGTCCCTCAATGTGTATCCAGTTATCATTCTTAAGGTCTTCATTTCAGTAGTTCGTAGGATTTTCTTTGTTACTGATGTTTCAGCTCTGGTTTCCGCACCATATGTCATCACTGGTCGTATGCAGGTTTTGTATATTCTTGACTTACATTCTGTACTCAAATATTTGTTTTTCCATATGGGATATTTAAGATGTCGTGATATTGCGGCAGCTTTATTGGCTTGTTTCCTTACTTCTTCTTCCAGGAATCCTGAGCTTGTAATTTTGCATCCGAGGTACTCGAATGACATTATCTGATCAATAGTTTTGTTTTTTATTGCCAATTTGCACCGTAAAGGCTCCTTTGTAATGGTCATGCATTTGGTCTTATTTGTGGAAATTTGCATGTTAAGTTTTTTCTACCTGTCTGTTAAAAGCTTGTAGCATTCTTTGGAGGTCGTCCTCTGACTCTGCAATAAGTACTGCGTCATCGGCATAGCATAATATGTTTACTTTATACAAGTCTTCAAAAGTGTAAATATTCTGAATCTACATAAAATTTCCTACGATTTTTCATTTTCTAGTTGATTTTTTAGAAGACTCAAATTTTTTATCAATTATGATTTTTTTTTTGTTCAAAAAAAAGTTAAAAAATTTCAAACTAATAAACCTTTCTTTTCGACTTATTTTGGTCTATGTTAATTTGATTTTTCCCTAAATTTAAGGGTGAATTGAGCCTTGAAAGGACCATTCTTCGACCCCAGGAACGTGTTCAAGTTGCAAACTCGCGCCATCTTACCCCCTAGTGCCATTTCTTACAGACTTTATTAAAACATCCCTCAGGGGTGAGAAACAACAACACCCTAAAAAGTTTCAAAAAACAGGGAGTAAATATAAAATAGATATAAATTCACAACTAAATTTTGATTTTTTTACTGATTCATTTTATTTTGATTTTTTCCAAATAATTTCTGAAGTAACCTTCATATTTGGATGAAAATTGATATCTGGGAGTTTTTTGACATGATAAAATTGATGATGATGTGGTTTTGATATGATTCCTGTTTGTAGGGGGCGCCACCTACATGTGTTTTAATTGTTTTCAAGAGTAATAACTTTTCGTCTGTACCTGTATAAAACTACCGAGTGCAAAAATATACATTTCCGTGATTTTTTACGTAAAAAATGTCTCTTGGTAAAAATCGCTACGAACAACCGTTCTCAAGATAGTTAGAATGGAAGTAGCCAATACATGTAATTATTGACAAAAAATGCACATGTTAAGTAGATAGTTATTTGACTGAAATAATAAATTTAAGAGCTTTTTATTTTTTTAAATTAATCATAAGTTTTTCTTCGAAAAAATGATGATAAAACAGTTTCTGCTGAACTTTTGACACAAAATCATTTAAAATTTACGATTTCAATCTAATAGCTATTAGTCAACATGTTTAATTTATGTCAGTGATGACAGTTATTGATAATTTCGATTCAAAATATTTCGATCACCATTACTCGTAGCGATTTTTACCAAAAGAACTTTTTTAGGTACGGACAGAAAATTATTACTCTCCAAGCCAGTTAAAAGATATGTAGTATGTGTATGATCTACAAATAGGAGTCATATTACATCAAAATCAAATTTCTCATGTCAAAAAACTCTCAGACAGCAACTTCGGACCACCCTGTATAGTCACACAGAATTGAACATAATACAATTCCTATAATTATCATTCGGCACTAAACCTATCTAAAACTAGAAAAAAAAATCAAAGGAAAAAAAACATGAAAAGAGATAAAAAAAATCCCCAGATACGTCGGTTAATTAGTAAAACGACGTTGGGATCAGATGCAAATTAAAAACATCAAAAATGTATCAAAGGAACGAACGTATAAAAGAAAAATGGCGCCGGAAATGAGAGGAGGAGTGGGGGGAAACGCCAGGAGAGACAGAGAAAGAAGAGAGAAATCCCGAAAGAGAAAATTTAGCCATTTAAATTGGAAACGACTAAAAAGTCCTCGTTTTTTTATCGTAAAAATGTTGGAAAAAAATCGAAAAATGTGCACGTTTTTTTCTCCTAGTAATTAAAGTATTTTTCGAAAAAAATCTAAAATTTTTAGGTAAATAAGTAGGTATATTATTAACTATGCACTGTATATTGTCTGACAATGACACATATTTTTCGAAATTTTTTTTTATTTTTAACACCGTATGATCGAAAAAAATGGCGTCACAGAGAGCTGGGGCATGAAAATCGATGATTATATACCAGGTCAATCTCTAGACTTCATTTACACTAAAAATCACAAATCGATTTCCAAAAAAATATTTTTTCTCAAATTTTAAACTACACCGCTTAGAGAATAATTAAAGAAAGAGGAGTAGGGGTAAAGTTATGACGTCTAGAGCTGGATCTCGTCAAAATTATCACCGATTGCCATTCCCCAGCCGCCTATGACGCCGTTTTTTTTTTCGGTCGTATGGTATTTGTTGTATGTAATGTATACGTAAATTGTAAATGTTGTTGTATATATATGTAAATTGTAAATGTATGAATGTATAAAATGTGTAGAGACAAAAATATTCCTCAACTAGCTGTTATAGGCTAGAAATCCAAAATTAGTAAAGTATAAAAAATGATAGCAAACATAGCAAGTATTATTTTTGAAACACCCTGTATACGGTAGGTTATTTTTATATATCATCATAGATCATTGTACCTACTGTAAAAACGTGTTTTTGAGGTTTACTCTATACAGGGTGAGTCTGAAATAAGTGCAAATATTTTTAAAACTAGTATATTTGGACCCGATTTTTTGTAAAAAAAAAATAAAATTTGGAATTTTTTAGAAAGAAATTAGATTTTTTTTAATATCTAGTTAAAAACATATAATATCAGTTAAAAAAATCATTTTAGTTCTCCATATATTCAAAAATGTTTTAAACCTATTTTTCACCTGAAATTTATGAATTCACCCAAAAAAATACCCTATCCCAAAGAAACTTTTAACTAGGTAATTATTTTTTAACCACACCACCCTAAAACCAACCAAGTCTCATAGTTTAATCTATCCAGACCATACACAAGGGAGACTGCAGGGGGCAAAAGGGGGGCTTTATTTTCGCCCAAGGCGTGAAATTGGATAGTTCGTGACGAAGGGGGGGTGGGAAAATGAAAAATGCCCGCCGTCAGTGTTCGTTATGATCTAGAAGGCGATGAGAACGAACAGGGTAACGCTAGCAACTTCCTTTCGTGTGCAATGCCGAGCATCTCCAATTTTCCAAAAAAAGAAAAGTTTTCTTGATGTGGGTCTAGATTAATGGCTTTTGGTTTAGTCTAAGATTATTTTTTTGAAAAAGAAAATGTATTGTAACGTGATAGGTTTGCGGTAACTTAATGTTATACTGTACAGGGTGGCGCCTCTTAATTTAGAGCATTTTTTAAAAATATAAACAGTTCAACAGAGCGTCACAAAAGCATATAACAAAAATGTAACGTTTTTGACATAATGTTTAACATTGAAAAATAAATTTCAAATTTCAATAACAGCTATCTAAATTAGAATTTACCCGGTATAACCTAGTATATAGTTAAAATAACCATCGTACTTTAAATCAAATTAAAACTTGACCCGCAAAGTTATTCAGGGTGAGAAAAAATTAATATTGAATGTTTTTTAAAAGCCAGTTGTCCTTTATTTCAAATGGAACATCCAGTATATTATTCTGATGTTCAATGAAAAATTCATGCCTCGTCGAAATACTATTCCCTTCGGTCAGAGATTTTTCTAGACTATTTTATTTTGATAAAATGCAAAAAATGATAAAAAAAACAACAAAACAAAAAAAATTAAATAAAATACTGTCTATTTTTACACTTTTACGCCAAAAAATGCAGCATTCTATTTTAAAAATACAACTTTAGTGTACGAAATATATTTTAATCACCCTGTATAGCTATGAAAACAGTTTAAAGTGTGCTCTATTATTGTCAGCATATTTGATAAAAAAGATTGAAGTGAGAATCTCAAATATAAAATCTAATATAGAGTTTTTCAAGAATATCGGACCACCCTGTATATTTAAAACTAAATATCTTTGAAATTCAGATCTTATATCAACAAAAATATCAAAAGTTGTACTAAAAAAAGTATACGTAGTTACTCAAAACCAAAAAATATCAAAGAATTACGGAATACTGGGGAATACACTTAAATTATTGCGCTGATTTACCAAATTTTTACCTAACATTTGCAAAAGTATACGAAAAATCGATGATAAAATGTTTGAATAATGTCATACATAAAAAAATTAATAAAATACTTAATGTGGAACACTGATTTTGAGATATTATATAACCATATCTACAAAAATCTATCAAATATGCGAAAATTTTGATACCAACTCAGGTAATTTGCTCATAAATTAATAGAAAATCTTTAAAAAACCATACGAAAATCACTGAACATCAGAAATATTAAATCTACAAACAATTTATATCTTTTAAATTCAGATATTACATGAATCGATCAAAATATTCTTAAACTATTTCAAAATCTAAACATCCTACCTTATTACATCACGCTGAACACAAAACACCACCCATAAAACACTTTTAAACACCATTTTTAGTATTTTTCACTAATTTTAATCACTAAAATACGTCCACGCGAAACACACTATGCAAAATAAAGCCTAAAATATTTCTATCAACGCAGTTCAAGTCGATTTTTTTCATGCAGCGATGTCAAACAAAAACATTCAGCTTTTTTGCCGCCTGGTTGCTAGGATACTCCAGCAGTCAAAGCTATCTATGTTGAATGTGGATACGAAATAAGCAATTTGAATAGGATTTCTTTGGGATATCGTTATTAATAATATTTTTGATGGCGTATTTTAGTAAAAATTTATATAAAATGATGTTTTTTATTAAAAAATATGTTATTTATTTTTATATACGGCAATTTTAATTAAATATTGAGATTTATTGATATTAAAACGAGTATATTTCTTACGATATTTTAGTTTTTGTGTATTTTTTTCCGTAAAAACAAAAAATTGATTAAATACAGGATGAGTAAAAACAGTTATATACCGGGTGCGTCACAAAAGTGGCTCACCCCCTATAACTTTTTTATTTTTTCAGATAGAAAAACGAGATTTGGTATGTTAGTATATGACATAAATTAGGGTTGATTGGCGTATTCAATTGTTTTTGGTCACTTCATATTTCACCGGAAATGACTACAAGTTTTGATTTTTAAATGGCACCCTCGGTATTTTTTCACTTATTTGATAGAAAATGACACTCTGAATAGAATGACATATCACATGTCAACTTTTGACATTTTCTCATATGATTCATTTGAAATTGGACGATAATTTGTCACAAAACTCGAAATACCAAGTGTTTGGTACCAAATTATTCGTAAAAAAAATCTTTTTCCAAATATGCTAATGAGCCACTCTCGTTCCATTTGAAAAAAATGAGATATGATTATAAATACGATTTGGGCATCTTTTAACCGACCAGGACAAGGCAAGAAAATCATACTATCAAATCTATTTTTCCAAGGCTCCTTGATTAAAACTTAGTGTTTTTAACACAGCCGTGGTACTCTAGATTGAAATTTAAAATACGACTCTTTTTAAAGCAAAAATGTCAAAAGTTGACATATGATATGTCATAAGTAAAGAAAAACGAGAGCGCCATTTAAAAATCATAATTTTTTTTATCTGAAAAAATAAAAAAGTTATAGGGATGAGTATTATTCAATAAGTTCATTAGAATCTATTTTAATTTATGTTAGAGAATACAGGGTGTGTACAAAAATAGTGAAGAAAAATTCTGTATAATCGAAAAAAAACGGCGTCAAAAGCGACTGGAGGTTGACCACCGAAAGTAATTTTGACGAGGTCATTCTCTAGACCTCATTTACTAAAAATTGACAAAGGATAGAATGTTTCCAGACACACAGATCCATTCCCAAAAAAACTTTGTACGGGCCACCTCGCCAAAATTAATACCGATTGTCATTTCGCAGCCGTCTCCGACGCCGTTTTTTTTCGATCATATGGTACAACATTTAGTTTTTAGGGTTACATTTTTTACAGATAATGTATCTATGCTGCCGCTATAAGAACAAATAATACTAAAAACAGAATTAAATAAATGTTTATAAATAAAAAAGTACTTTCACTAAACATTATCTTTTAAGCAAGAATTTTACATAGAATCTTTCAAGTCCTCGGTGGCAGCGTGGTTTAAAGCGTTAGGACTTTACGCTGCTATGACGTTGGAGCTGTAGTAAGGCGGGTTCGAATCCTAGTCAAGGCGACTTTTTTTTAATCGTTTTTTTTTTAATTTTCACATATTTTTACATTTGAAATATTTTTACATATTTATTTTTACTTTTTACATACTTATTATTGATTAATACAATTTTTAGTAATGTGTTTCTTCATTTTTTTTTTAAATTACTTATACGTGCATTCAAAATTCGGATATATTCAATTAACTTGGATTAGATTCAAAGTAACTTAATTATCGTTAATTCAAATAAATTCTCTGAAGTAATTGAGCTAACACACAGAGTTCAATGACATTTCTGACAGTTACTCGGCAGTTATTTATATTCGAAAATTCGAGTTTACTCGTTTTGCAGAAAATCGGCTGCTCTATGTTCCAGAACGCCTGCAGGGAACGACTTGGAGCAGTTTACGATCCCTGCAAAAAGTCCCGGGGTACATAAAGTTCAGTTCGGTGGAAAATTCAGTAATTGAAGACATTAAGTTGGCTTCGGCTGTTTTAAACTCATAATCTTTTTGGACTTTTTGTGAATAATTAGTGTCCATAACTAATTATATACAGGGTGAGTTTCCTCCGATGTTTTCTCTAGAGAGTCGGTTAAATGGGGAAAGAATTGCAGTTTTGTGGGGTCAAAAATATGCGCCTTTCAGATTTTTGAAAAAGTTCATGGCTTACTAGATATTTCGAAAAAAAAACAAATTTTGGATATTTTAAAAATTGTCCGTCATTCCATTATAATCGATTTTAGACAAAAAGTTTTTAGATAAAAGTTGTATAATCGTATCCCTAATGAGTTTGTGATCTCCGATTTTTTCTGAAGCCTGTCATTTTTGACATATATGACACAAACATATGTTTTTTTTAAATGGAAACCATAGTTGGCCATGACCTCATAAAAAGCGCCATTTTTAAGCTTTTCAGCGGTATAAAGTATAATATGTGTTTTTCAAAAAATTACTGAGTTATAGCCAATTCTTATCTTTCTTGACTAATTTAATTAATATATATTTATTTAATTATTATCAACCAAACTACTACTAGTTTATAATCATCTGCTGATGATGCTAACATGGTTAGCGAAACGCGCGTCCAGTGTAAAAGTAAAAGTGTTTTGGTGTATTGTGGTGATTTAGTGTTTTTATTGTGCTGTTTAACACCAAAGGTTCCAACCCTCAACTGTAATTAATTATTATAATTTATGACTTATAAAGAGACAGAATATTTTATAACAGTTCTTTACAATTTTTGTTTATTTTAATTTACGAAGTTTGGATGTGACAGTTTGACATTTCTGAGAGCAACGACGATTGAACTTGTTTCCATGGCTAACTAAGTGAAATTGTTTAAAAATTATAGGAATTCGCTATGACTCAGTATTTTTTCGAAAAAAACATATTATAGCTTATATGGCTGAAAAGCTTAAAAAATGGCGCTTTTTATGAAGTCATGCCACCTATGATTTCCATTTAAAAAAGCATATGTTTGTGTCATATGTCAAAAACGACAGGCTTTAGAAATAAAAAAGAGGGACAATATGTACAACTTTTATCTGAAAACTTTTTGTCTAAAATCGATTATAATGGAATTAGGGACAATTTTTAAAAAAGCCGAAATTTGTTTTTTTTCGAAATATCTAGTAAGCCATGAACTTTTTCAAAAATCTGAAAGGTGCATATTTTTCACCCCACAAAACTGCAATTCTTTCCCCATTTAACCGACTCTCTATCTCTAGTAGTTTCCGAGATAATTTAAAAAAATGAAAAAAATATTCAGAGATAATTCCAAATAAAATTTTAATATGAGTATGACTATTTTAGTAAGTACCATTTTGATTTTTTTGTTATCTATCACGATATCTTTTATATATTGCAGCAAATAGTGAAAATAAATATAGAACAATATACATTTTTGAGAAGCTCATAGCAAGACGGTTATCATATGATTTATAAATATAGAGCGTTCCATTTGAAAAAAAAACATAATTTTAGTTCATATTTTCAGAAATATTTTTTTTTTCGTAGAAAAACAGACTACGCCACTGTATTCTACGTAAAAATTTCTACAAGAGTCAGTTTTCATCTTCTCGATATCATCCACAATAACGGAGAGGTGCCAAACTGCAAAATTTTCGAAAAGACCCTGTTGTAGTTCAGAAACGAAGAGAGCTATGAAAATTTTGTTAACAGCATCTTCCGTTTGACAAAAAAGGTGGCACAGGTTTGTGCAAACCGCGCCCTTCTATATTTACTAATAACGGATAAAATGGGACACCTATACGGGGAAAGTGCAAATATCAGCTAGTTTTTTAAGAATAATCTCTCTATAAATCATCGAGGGATTCGATAAGCTAAGGGGACAAATAGGGTGGTAATAGGCGGTGGTATTGTGGTCAGGATATGGCCGACATCGTGGGCGGCGCGATGTGTATGCATTGAAAGGGCGTCTGCAGCGGAAATGTGTTTCTACATTAATATCCTGCACCGGCCTGCCGCAACTACAGCCACGGCACTGAGGATGAGGACAGGATTCCATGCGAGATAAGGTAGGGAGGAATAGGAAACACCAGCTAGCCACAGGACAACGGGAAACCGATAAGAATCATATAGCTTCAGCAGATATATATATATAGCTTTAGTTAACGATATTATAAAACTAACTTTTATCAACGATTTTAAGTTAATAAAACTAAAGACGTGGCACTGGAGCAGTTATACTGCACCACCTTGTACTGGTTAAACCAATAATTATTGCTTGTAGAATATAAATATGATCATAAAATTACTTAAAACTTTCAAGATAACTATTAATTTAAAAAATAACTTGTAGTATATACGAGAGCTAGCAACGTCGGTAAAACAATTATTTTAAGACGTCTGGCTGTTTGATATATCTTTTACTATGCTCTCTAGAACAGCATGCGGCCCGTCTGGCTGCCGGTAAACGTTGCGTTCCCTACTGCGCATTGAAAGAAGATCCTATAATTTTATTAGTCCTTTAAATTCTAGTATTGAATATAAATCGAACATGTCTCCATAGCGCAGTGCGTAGAGTTTCCGAGCATGAACCGATGATTCAGAGTTCGAATCCGGGTCAGAGCAAAGACTTTTTTATTTTATTTTCGTTTATATTCTGATAGTAAAGTATTAAATATTTGTTTTTATTAAATTACCAGAATTATCGAAAAGTTTTTGCCATTTTTCTCAAAACTATGTCTTTTAACTGTCGTATAACACCAAAGGTTCCAACCCTCAACTGTAATAATTATATTCAGTGTTAACAACTTACATTAATATTTCTTCTTTCTAGAATTATAGATAGACTAGCGTGTATCAGCGACTTCGTTCGCGTCGAATTAATCACTTGTAATGGTGATGATAAAGCAAAGCAAGAATTTCCATTAACATACAAACTGGATAAAATTTTCTCACATTTATGTCAGCATGAGAAAAAACAATATGGCGATATTATTATATAACTTGGTAATATTTGAGGGGTAGTTTCATCTCGTTGGAATTTGACTTTCGAAAAATTCGTTTGCCAAAAATAAGCTTTTTACGTCAAGCAGTTTAAGCAGAATCGTGGCTAAGAAATTACCCAACTTTTTGGAACACCCTGTATGATTTTTTAAAAAAAATTCAAAATATGTAAAAAAACCAAATAAATTATACTTGTCCAAGCGTTTCCCGAAAGATTAACCGTTTTTAAATAACAAATATTGTAATATTAGAGGGGCGTTTTCACTCTCTTGAAATTTGAGATTCGAGAAACCCCTCCTTATCGAACCTCTACACCCCACAGTCAATCTAAACGTCAAGCAGTTTAAGCAGAATCGTGATTACTCAGTAGCCATATTTTATGAAACACCCTGTATAAATTTATAAAAAATCTTAAAATATGTAAAATATATGTAAAACAACAGAATAAAATATACGTGTTTAAGAGTTTTTCCGAAAAACTCACCGGTTTTTAAACAAAAAATATTTTAATATTTGAGGGATAGTTTCACCCCCTTAGAATTCGAGTTTCGAAAAATCCCTTCTTATCGAACCTCTACACCCTAAAGTCAATCTGTTTTCCAAAAATCAGCTGTTTACGTCAAGCGCTTTAAGCAGGATCGTGATTAATTAATGGCCAGATTTTTCGAAACACATTGTATACATTTTTAAAAAAATTTAAAATATGTAAAAAAACAAAATAAAATATACGTGTTTAAGCGTTTTTCGGAAACTTGACCGTTTTTTAAATAAAAAGTATTGTAATATTTGAGGGGTGGTTTCACCCTCTTGGAACTGGAATTTCGAAAAATCCCTTCTTATCGAACCTCTAGACCTTAGAATCAACCTGTATGCCAAAATTGAGCTTCTTACGTTGAGTGGTTTGAGCAGGATCGTGATTAATCAGTATGTCAGTCACTTAAGGATTTAATTTATTAATATAGATAATACGATTGGCCTTATAATTTTTGTAATCTGTGAAGGATTTTACATATATCTAGGTATCTTCCGCGTTTATCATCTAATGCAGAAAGCAACCCTTGCGGGTAAAAGCTCTCTATTCAGCTACAAATTAAGCAAAGTTTCAGGATTAGGATGTATCCTTCAGGCATAATTACACCTCTGGGACCCTGCCATGAACGCTCAGAACTGAGTATAGTGTCCATATTTCTCGAATATTGTTAAAACCGAATATTTGGTGGAAGAGTTTGATTTTTCTATAATAAATACACCACATGTTGCTGTTTTTTTTGTCAGTTTTGGTGTGAGCAAATTTATAGTATATTTTTTATATTAGAGATGACACAAAAGGCTTAGCCCAATCCTGTCGTGTTTAGCCAGACCCAAAATTGCAAACACACGAGCTTTGATTAAGGCTTGATTAAGGTTTGCAGAGTTTCAGACTTTGCCATAAAATAGCAAGTAATTTCTTACAAAACCATATAAATTATATATCACTCTGATCACAAAACTTCAATCTATTTCCGTATTGTAACGGAATTTTAAATTATGTCTTCATTTTCGAGAAAATTTAGTCCAAACATAACGAATATTTTGCTGACGTTTGACCATCAAAATCTTAAACATAAAGAAGTTGTCTAAAAATGTGCTACAATACGGATATAGTATAATCCTTTATCTTTAATTTCCTTCTTCATTTGTATAAAAATATCTAGACAATGCGTGAAGTAGACTCTTAAGATTGAGCCTGATAGCAGAAAAATTTACGTAACATTTTTCGATAACGAGTTAATCATCAGTTGCTCCCCAAATCTCACCCCTAATCGATACGCAAACCGTTGTCGGGTGGCGAATAGTGTGCGTATGCAAATCCTCTGCACCCTCCTGACCTAATTTCGGGGGTAAACCTCCCCCTCCCTGCTCTTCTGATAGCCCTGCTGAAATTTACGTACCCTTGTCCCCCCAACAACGTACAGACCATGTAACTGTGATGATTGTCATTACTGTATACAAGCGGGCGGACTAGAATACCAACTGTTGGCGATACGTAATGTTATGTAAAGTTGTACCGGTACGAACACGAGCTTGGATAAATTATTATGGTGTCTTGAATTAAGCAAACCAAAAAAAAACGGTGTAGTAACGTATTTCTTTCCATAGTTACTGTTAAAATTGCCTTATATCTATCAAAAATAGTAGATAAAATAGTACTTTAACCCCCAAGGGTAGATTAAATGATACTCAACAGCGAGGATAAGTTAGAACCTTCATTTAATTTTTGTATTCCTTTTCATAAATTATTCGGGATTTAAATGGATATGGCGTTTGTCGCCTCAGCCTGAATATCTGTTTGTAATTTACTTATTTCGTTTTGAGCCATTTCTGGCTCCAATTCAATCAGCAATCGACACGAAAGAGAATTAAAAAATATTGACTCAAAACTGACAACTAAAGAGACAGCTTTATTTATTTGTCAAATTACATAGAAACCAACGCCAATCCAGCACAATATTGTTTCTACTCTTAATAAATTCCTTGAAATAATAATGTCTGAATATTTTTGAAAACGTAGAATTTAATGGTTTAAGTATAAGTATTTTAAAATTATTGATTTAAGAATTATCAACACAAAATTAATGATTTTTTATATGGGACACCCTGTATATTTTTAATTTACAGAAAAAAATTTAAAATTACCTTTCCAAAAATATAACACACTTGATATTTTGCTCGATTCCTCTGCGAGATATAGAGTATATAAAAATTCGCCCGCTTTAAATAAGTAGGCTTTGAACGGCACCGGGTGTAATGCAAAAAAAATCTAGCTGTGAGCATCAATTAAACGAAAATAATATTTGCTATGAAAGATGCAGAATTTTATAACAATTTAAAATATATTTAACCAACATCAGCACATTTAAATTATATCTAATAACAATAAAAATAAATAGCAAACCAAGACATGAAATTTTGCTACAGGTGTTCGACATATCGACCGTCTTCTGTTATGGACAGACGGGGCAGTTTTTGAACATTTCTCGCGGAATTCATTAACTCAGTAGGGGTGAAAGATACCCTCTCATAACTGCTAAGTATTTCTAATTCTTGTCTAGATTATACGGAAGAATAAGGAACCTTTATTCTTCCGCAAATATATCCATAGGATTAGATCCATGGGCATTAAGTCAGGCGACCTCGACGGCCAACGGCTGGGATCTTGGTTAGCTATTCAATTATTCTTGAAATTGATGCAAAAATTTGCTGATAACTTCAGCGTTCAGAGGCGATGCGTCGTCTTGCTGGAAAAATATGTTTTCGAGTTCCATTAAGGACATATCATCAATAAGGGGTCCAAAGCCTACTAGTAAAAAGTGGCGAACTTTTAAAAATTCTGTATTTCGAAGGGGATTATAACAAAATATCAAGTGTGCTATATTTTTGGAAAGGTAATTTTAAATTATTTTCAGTTAATTAAAAATATAGAGGGTGTCCCAGATAAAAAATCATTTTTTCTGTTGATAACTCTTAAATTATTAATTTAAAAAAATATATACTTAAACCATTAAATTCTACGTAAAAAGGTGCTTTAGAAATGTTTTCATAGAAATACAAAATTTTCCATAGCAAAAAAGTTACAGCGATTTGTTAAAAAAAACATTTTTTAAAACACACCCCGTAACTCCGAAACGGTAACAGATATCGAAGTGCGGTTTTCACCATTATATTTTTGATAAAAATTGAGCTCCAGACACCGATACTAGTTTTCGTCTATCTCCTATAGAAAAAGGCGTTTCCCTTTAAAAACGTCCAATTCGACCCACCCTGTACAGAGGATTAATTTAGTTCAGGACTCTCGAAATTCCCAAGGACAATCGTGAGAATTTTTATCAATCCAGAAAGAGCATTAAACCAAATCCAACAGCATTCCGCCAGCATCAACGATTTACACTCACACACATACAGTGACACGCAGAACTACATACATTCAAAGGCAGATCGGTGGAAATGGGGGGTTTGGGGGGAGGCATAATGGGGGGAACTAGGGGGGCGACGGGGGGGACACGGTCGAACCTAGCACAATTGCGGGCTGCATCTGCATTCGATTGACCCATCTCTCATTGGTGCACACGCAGGCGGCGTTGACGTCACGTTAAGTTCCGAGGGGGGAAACCAGGGGGAGGGGTGACCAACAAAGGATGGGTTTTATTTTGTTACGTTTTTTACTACGTCGCACAGTGCTTCGAACATATGGCTCTAGAGGACGAAAATGCAAAACTTCTCTTTTATTGTTGGCAATTTATTCAAACTAGGTTTATTTGACACGTTTATGAAAAAAAATCTTATAAATAATAAAAATGTTGGAGCTGTGTTCCATCTAAGGAAATAATAGTTTATAGTATGGAAACGGTGTAAGTATTAAATAAATCCCTGTGATAAAAAAGAATTGAAATAACATTAGAACATGATTCCCACAATATAAGCCTAATAAAAGATAAGCTAAAAATGTTTTTCTTTAATGAAAAAGAAACATTAATGTTATATTTAATTTAAAAAAAAACTAAGATACTATAAATTCACTTTAGGACAACAAAATGCATAGATCGTAACTACTCTGATTCAGAAGAATCACTGCTGACAGAATCTTTTAAATTTATAGTATCCAAATCACAGGTAGATGAAGTATCCTCACATATAAAATATTTCTGTAGATAGGTACATCATTTTCTAATATGTTACTTTTTCGCGTTGTTACTGTTCTTCTTGTTGGTATGAGAGGTTCGGATGTTAATAGTTACCTCTTTAATAGACCGTATCCATATATTATTTTTTCCTTTTTTTGGGTATGAGATTTTATAATAAATTGAAAGATGGAAACTTTTTTTATGTGACGTTTCGCTCCAACATAGTGGGCTTTTCCAGGCACAAGTGGTGTCTCATTTGACTGGAAGGTTCATCAATATCTAATAAAGAACACATTTTTTGAAATACAAATAATTTTGAGTTCTTGTCCTTATGATCAAGCCAAGTATTAACCAGATCGGCATTGTTTATCAATTTTACTCCATCTGAAAAGAATTATAAAATAAAGTTCGTCGCAAGCAGACGCAGGTGAACTATACAAAAATTAAAAGTGTATGAATATGACAACAAAAATATTCAATAAATACGATATGTTTTGATATGTTTTTTTAAATGCCTATTTGAAGTTTGAAAAGGTAAAATTTTTATACCCATTTAAGAATCATCTTAAAAAATAAATAAAAACTAAACAATCACGAACTTGTTTAGAAATAAATTTAAAGTACATACCTTGTTTAACAATATCTATAGTGGCGTTCAATTAAGTACGAACAGTTTAACCCATATACAGAACTACTATGAATGTTATTCTTTTCACTGATATAAGATAATGATCGCAAAATTTATTTTTAGTGAAAATATTTGCTAACAAAAAACGCTGTTTATGAAAAATAATATACAGGATGATTGAACATTGCTATAAGTATAAAATTACATATTCAGATATTAGCAAATTTTAACTTTTTTTTCGATTTTTGTCCATGCAACGAAGCACTGTGCGCCGGTGTCCAAAAATTACCAGAAATAAGTTTTTAAAAATTTTCTTATAATTTTAAAATAGGTAAAATGTTTGTGAAGATGAAGGAATATGAAGGTTTTTTAAGGCTCAGTTGAAGAAATTCGCTCGAAAATTTCTGGCTGCATTAGACACAATAGATCTACTGCTCCAGTGTGTAAAATAGAGCACGAAACATGCACAAATGTAGCAAAAGTCATATAATGGAAGGTAAACTAGCAAAACAGATCCAACCCTGAAGCTGTGGGGTAGGTGTGTGCGGTCGAGGGATGTTGTCGGTGACGCACACACAGCCTGAGCGAATGTGTGCCGAATGCTCTCGCATTTCGGACCAGGAGCGGCCGCCGATGATTGATTGGAAGTGGCAAATTTCGATGCCCGGGATCCGGACAGAGCGCCCAGCAGGCCCGGTCCTGCTAGGTGGCTATCTGGGTCGAATATGCAGGCCTCAACCGAGCAGAGATAGATGTAGATGAAAAAGAATCGGGAAAAAATACAAATCGCAACGAACCTGCCCGACGCGCGACGTTTCGCTTTTTTGATCGTGGGCATTCCTCCAGCGATCAATTAGAGAGCGAGATAGTAATTACTGTAATACAAATCGCAAATTCGTTGGGTAAAATCTGAAGTAAATGAGTTGTTATATATGAACAAAATGGGTTAATACCTTTGTGACCCGTAAGTAAAAGAAAAATGGAAATATTGAATTAAGCGGTACCTATTAGAGTTTCAGAAAAGATGCTTGTTTTAGAAATGATGTACAGGGTGGGTCAAATTCGACGCTTTTAAATGGAAACACCCTTTTCTATAGGAGATAGATAAAAACTAATATCGGTGTCTGGAGCTCAATTTTTGTCAAAAACATGATGGTGAAAACCGCATATCGATATCTGTTACCGTTTCGGAGTTACGGGTGTTTTTCAAAAATATGCATTTTTAACAAATCGCTGTAACTCTTTCCTGTGGAAAAATTTTGTATTTTTACAGAATTTTATAACAATTAACACATTTAAACTATATCTCATAACAATAAAAAATAAATAGCAAACCAAAACATGAGATTTTGCTACAAGCGTTCGCGATATCGACCGTCTTATGTTATGGACAGACGGGGTAGTTTTTGAACATTTCTCGCGGAATTCATTAACTCAGTGGGGGTGAAAGATACCCTCTCATAACTGCTAAGTATTTTTAATTCTTGTCTAGACTATACGGAAGAATAAGGAACATTTATTCTTCCGCAAATATATCCATAGGATTATATCCGTGGGCACTAAGTCAGGCGGCCTCGACGGCCAACGGCTGAGATCTTGATTGATTAGCTAACGAAGATCCCAGCCGTTGGCCGTCGAGGTTAGGGTATTCTTGAAATTGGCTGCAAAAATTTGCTGATAACTTCAGCGTTCAGAGGCGGTGCCTCGTCTTGCTGGAAAAATATGTTTTCCAGTTCCATTAAGGGCATATCATCAATAAGGGGTCCAAAGCCTACTAATTAAAAGTGGCAAACTTTTAACTCGTAAAATTCAAAATTGTTCATGATTAAACATCAACAAAAAAGTCGTTTACCGTATATAGGGCTCTCTCCAGTAAGTATGATTTCAGAGCTTTGCGAAATGCGGGAAAGAATGAAAGTTACTTGATATTCAATGGCAGATGATTGTACATTTTTTTGGCATTGTACAGTATTGAGCCTTTAACTAGTTCTGAGCTCGGGGTTGGCATATAAAGATCGAGCTCTGCATTCCTAAGTGGATAATTGTGAGATGGCCTTTCGGGAATAGCAGATATGAGCTTGCGGATTAAGCAAACGGATTCGAAAATGAATAAAGAAGGAAGAGTCAGTATTGAAAATTTTTAAAGAAATTCTGGCAGTGAGTTCTACTGTTCAGTCCCAATAAATATCGAACTGCTCTCTTTTGAAGTTCATACTGTCCGTTCATAACTGTCATAGAGGCTGCATAAAAATTTTTTAGGAAAATTTATACGCGAAATTATTGCAAAGGGTAAAAGTTTATAAAAAACTGAGTTTACGAATAAAAGGTGATATAATTATATACAGCTTGTTAAAAAAATCATGAACTAGAAGATAAACTAGCAAAACATTTGCCTGCTACATAGTTGGCCTGGAAATGAAGATCACTGTCATTTACATAACGAATATACAGTAGGTATATAACACAAATCTATTAAAAAATCAGAGAATGATCGCAATAATCCAAACACCCTTATTTTCCTCAACTGCTCGAGAAAATCAAGAAAATTTTCCACTTCTCGCCAATTTTCCAGCTCAAAACAACGAGCGCTATGTGCATTTTCCATTTTCTATCCAGAAAAATCGAGTATTTACGTTATACACCGACTCTGCACACTTATGGTAATGGCCAGCGTTCTGCATCGACCGTCCATTTGAATAATTCTCCACAGTCTTTTTCCTTGGCTTGGAGAACATGGAGATGAGAACAGAACGGTCCAGGATGTTTTATTTTGTATATTTTGTATGTATATATTTCGTTTTTTTTTCGGTTTTGAGAGAGATGTGTCGAGTTTAGGGTTTATGCTTGAGAAGGCGTCTTAGGAAGTGTTCGGTTTCTGGAAAAATATGGAAAATAATGGAAAAAGGTTTGAGAAATAAACATGAAGTTTGTTATGTTTCTGTCTTTTCTCGAAAAACGCATTTGTAATAAAAAATGAGACAGGTGGTTTAGATTTCGTTTTTTAAAAAGTGTGTATGGGCCAGGGTTGGAAAAAATCATGATTTTTTTAAAAAATTCAAAAAAATCAGATTTTTTCTATTTAAATGAGATTTTTTTGATTTAAATCAGATTTTTTTGATTTTAATTCAAAACAATATTTAAATCGGATTTCCAAATGACCAGGACTTATTCCTAAATGGTTAAATCTTTATAACTCTGCCCGATACCGGTAACATAAACAATTCTACGGCGCGTATCTTTTTCCACATCGGTCACCAATATATTCCGAAAAAAAGTCGTTAAAAAATTATTTGTTAATGTTTAAAAAAAATATTATTCTTTTCGGAATAAAAATGTACTTTTTGTGCCTCCCTGTAACGTCGGCATTGGCGTAACTACACGTGTGCCCGGGTGTGCCGCCCCCCCCCAACCCCCCAGGTGCTGCCGGGCACCCCCCAGAGAAATCCTGAATTATGACTCTTGGCTACGTATTAATTTTTATTTGCTTGTGATGCAGTAAAAATTACGTTTTCTAGTTTCGTTCAGTTAATATTATTTTGTTGTGTTCAAAAAATGTGTTAATTTTATTTTTTTTTAGAAAATTTGTAGGTATTTAAGTAATTATCTAATATCAAAGTGTAAAGTACTTACTGCAGATGAAAATGTCGGTAGGAATTTGGAAACAACATTTACAACCGTTTTTCAAATAAGTAAAAAATAACGGAGTTATTTTACTTCGAAAATTTCCAAAAAAGCACTGGATCTTTTCTGGATTTTCTTTCTTGTAAATTTAATCTAATACCTATGTCGCCATATTATCAAGAAATTATGTTTTTTAACTAAGAACTAAAAAAATTTCCAAAAAATTTTTCAAAAAATTTGGAATTTTCAAAAAAAAAAAAATTTTCGCGGAAAAAACTGCCTCATGAGAGCGTGTTTCTGGGGGTTGAACTTACTACCAGTTAAAATATTTGCACTTATTTCTGGGATACCCTGTATAAAGGTTACGATCTCTGTTTTTTTACCCTACTGATTCACGTTGTGTTGGTTAAATAATACCGTGCACGAAAATAAGCAAATTCCCTCCAAATTTAACCGAGTTTTATACACTGCTTAGATTCCCGAAAGTAGATAAACGTCGTACAATGTAATCTACGCCCAACTTTGCCCGTATGCCGCTGCCGACAAACTTTTCCCGACTCCATTGACAAAGTTGCGAGTTGCCTGCCACCGTGCTTGCGTTATGACATATTAAATTTGCTATTTTAGGGTAAGGGGGACTCTCTACCACCTGGGTCTTCCCCCCAGTACTCCCTTGCAGACAATAATGGCTCTTAAGTGAAGAAGTTTAGTCTCAATGTGATTCAGGGGATTGGAATTCGTAAAAATTAAAATCTAGAGAGACACAAACAAAGAATATGAAAATGAAAAATATACGAAATAATATATATGTGCCACGCCCTTTCTAATTTGAAGTTCAATAAAACACGCATGAACTTCAAATCTTACTATAATTATTTGAACTTAAGTGACTCTAACTTAACTATGAGACTAGACTGTAAATAATACTTCACTAAAATGTTTAAGCAATTTATTAAATATCAAAGTTAATATTTAAAGAAATGGAAATGAATAAACGTTGAAAAGTAGAATAAAATTCTAAATCAAGATAACTAACTAAAAAGTATGACGTCATAATCCCCCTTACTTAAACTAAGTACATATCAGAGGTGGATTACAAATATCAAACTAAAATTATACTAATCTAAACAGTCTTACTCTAATCGTTGGTTAAACTTGAAACAACTCGGAAGTTCCTCCGGCTGAGAGCTACGGTGTATATGCTTCAGGGTGGCTACGGCGGTGCACAACAACTCGGTGTACTGTCACTGGAGCCCACGGATGTCAGCAGAGGTACAGGTTAAAGGTAGGTGTTGAGATTTCAAATGGTGAACATAAAAACCCTCAACGAGGGTTTATGATGTCCAACGGGTAACTCTACACACGGGCAACAGGAACGGATGGAATTCTGGACTGTTCTGTGCTACGGTCTGGATCGGTCTTCTTGCTCTTGGAACTGTTCGGGGACTTCTTGGGCACGTGCAATCGGAATATCGGTCGGAAAAAGGCTATTTTAATCCCATTACGGAAATTGGTCGGCGGTCCATGTAAATCCCACAAAATACAACCACGTCTCTGACCAAATGTGTTCCGGAAGACTTAATCCTTCACTAGGAAGACCTGCTAATCACCAACAGGGAATGCTTCACGAAACAGCAGCCAGTTCTTCACGACGACACTCTTCAGCCAGTACACAAGAAGTGATGCAAGGATTCGATTTCCTTCACAAAATCAGATTTTAACTGGAAATCTCCCTCCAGGATATAGATAGAGAACTATATATCTTGACTAGTCCAACTCACAAAAAGGCATAAATAAAAAATGGTGTTTTCTCCTCAGCCATATTCCATATCCGGTCAATGAACGAACTAAACTCAGAAATTCCACAATTAAATGAACGAATTGCACACTGCGATCCACATCAAAAATAAACGATTTAACTACGAAATTTTATCTGATAATTATAAAATTTCAATAACCAAAACAAAGGATAAATAAATCCAAAAACATCTGTTTTGATCTGACAGTGACAAGTGACGGAGGTGACGATCAAAGATATAGAGAGATGGACAAAAAGCCTACTGCTGGTCGACAACTATGAAACTATGAACCCTTCCCGGATACAAACGGTACATTGTGAGACAGGAAATTATAGAGAGAAACATGCCCAATAACATAGGATACAACATTTTAATGAACAGTGCTTTCCATAAAATCAATAAAATGAAAAATATACGAAGTAATATACATGTGCTGATTTCTATCGAAAATCGACAACTATGAAACTATTAACCCTTCCCGGACACAAACGGTACAACGTGAGACAGGAAATTGAAGACAGAAACAAGCCCTACAACATAGGATACAACATTTTAATGAACAGTGCTTTCCATAAACTCAATAAAATGAAAAATATACGAAATAATATACATGTACTGATTTCTTTCGAACATCGACAACTATGAAACTATGAACCCTCCCCGGACACAAACGGTACATTGTGAAACAGGAAATTGTAGAGAGAAACAAGCCTTATCACATAGGATCCAACATTTTAATGAACACTGCTTTCCGTAAAATCAATAAAATGAAAAATATACGAAATAATATACATCTACTGATTTCGTCAAACTCAAATTCCCAACCGCAAATTTCGCGACGGAACGAACCGAATCGGTTAAAACTCCCCCCTCCCCTCCCCCGCACTTCCTCCCCACCGCGTCGTCCAAGATTAATGGAGTTTGAAGTGGGCATTATGCTGGGGAAAGTCGGCTGGCGTCTGGATTGCCTTTCCACATAGTGTCGCGCGGCCGGGATACATCTGTCGGCGCTTTGTGTCGAAATAGACTCCCCCCTCTTCCCCTTTCATCCCCCCAAAACTCCCCCTGGGCTAGGTCCCCCGTTTAAAAAGATTCCGAGTGCATTCTGAATAGGAACGCTAGCAGGAGCAAATAGTAGGACGTGGAGTTGGGGAATGAATGTGTATGTGAGTATGTGTAGAACGGATGAATATAGTTGTAATAAAGGCTTTTGGGTGAATTTAGTTTGGTTATTTGGCACTTAGAAGTATGTCTGTTCTTTAATAACCTTGTACAAAAGCAATTTGTAGCAAATTGTATTTTTTAAAATCTATATCTGTTTATTGTGTGAGAACGACACAAAAACGACATGTTTTTATGTTTGTCAAAGTTTGAAACACCCTGTGTAATGGTTTTACAAAGTAAATACTTTAAAAATTAATCAATTGTCAAGGTGCATTGTTTCTCCATAGTTTGATTTTTGATTTATCTCAATACTTAGCTTTATTTTTGTTGAAGCTATTCACTTTAACGATTTACAACAATTTTGGCATTAAAAGCATGCCATTCCTTTTGGTCCTCATTAGTGTTTTTATAATGCCATTGTCATTGAAAAGTCATAGTATTATCCAAAGATATTTAAACTTAAGAGATACAATTGTTTACCTTTCTCCTTCATCAGCCATTATTCTATCCTTATTTTCCCATCTCTCTTACACCGAAAACATTTGCCAGATTTACCTGTATATTGGTATTAGTATTCGATTAAATACCACAACCAATTATTAAGTAATAAATAATTTCGTTATATTTTTGTAATATATCAACTACATTAAATTGCTAACGTCAATTTTTTCATTTAATGCTTAACTGCTCTACTATTTTTAATTTTATAATGGAATAAAAATATCATGGTCGTGTTTCTTTTAATAATAAAAAGCAGTTTGGCAACGTCAGTTTTAGAAATATGCCGGCGTAGTACAACGTATTTCGAGGTAGAATGGAAAATCCTAGATTCTCCTTTTGCGATGTTGCTATGCCGCCGATCAAGCTCCATATTCTTTATTTGCAGTATTATAGTATTTTTGCGTTATTTTGTGGACTTCTGTGGACATTAATTTGAAAATATGGTGCATTCATGTATTGTGTACAGGGTGTCCCATTTTGGTTGAAATCATACGGTATCTCCGTTATTAGTGAAGATAGAAGGGTGCGATTTGCACAAATCTGTCTCACGTTTTTGTCAAACGGAAGATGCCGTAAACAAAATTTTCATAGCCCTCTTCGTTTCCGAGCTACAGGGTCTTTTTGAAAATTTTGCAATTTGGGACACCTCCTGTATCTCTGTTATTGTTAAAGCTATCGAGAAGGTGAAAACTGTTTATTGTAGAACTTTTTACGTAAAATACAGTGGCGTAGTCTGTTTTCTACCAAAAAATATTTTTGAAAATATGAACTAAAGTTACGTTTTTTTTAAATGGAACACCCTGTATATTTATAAATCATATGATCTGTCTTGCCATAAGCTTCTCAAAAATATATCACTCTATATTTATTTTCACTATTTACTGCAATATTTAAAAGTTTTTATTAAAAGATCATATTTATTAGTAGGCCATGATTGATAATAAAAGAAACTAAAGAATTATTAAAAGTATACTGCTATCTGTCTGTTGTTTTATTTTGGGAGCCGCTAATAAATTCTTTATATATTAGGGAAACTTAACTCTCTACCGCTATTTGTAAATCTTGGAATACGTGTATACGTAAGAATAATCTATCGTATCGGAAATTTTAGATATTCCTTTAGCTAATTTACGTGAAATATACTTTCAGCAAGATGGGGAACATTCCCCCTCATAACTATGGAAATATTAGAATACTGTTAAATTATTATTTTTCAAATCAATGAATTGGAACCAATGAACGCATATTGATAGCCTCCTCAATTCCCGGATTTCGCCGTTCTCGATTTCTGATTTTGGGGATTTTTGAAATACGAAATATATTGTGGGCACTACAACAATGTCGAACACCTGAAAAATGCTTTAATAATTCAAGATTTAGATATTTGCAAACCCATCCCGTTATAAAAAAAAGAAAAATATATTCACAGTTTCAGTGGTAACAGTTATTTCAAAAGTAAAATATATCAATCCCAAATAAATTTTAATATGTGTATGACTATTTTAGTAAATACCGTTTTGATTTTTTGTTATTTATCACGGCCTACTAATAAGAAAATGATATATTTTAAATATTGCAGTAAATAGTGAAAATAAATATAGAGTGATATATATTTTTGAGAAGCTCGTAGCAAGACAGATCATATGATTTATAAATATACAGGGTGTTCCATTTGAAAAAACATAACTTTAGTTCATATTTTCAAAAATATTTTTTTGGTAGAAAAACAGACTACGCCACTGTATTCTACGTAAAAAGTTCTACAATAAGCAGTTTTCGCCTTCTCGATACCTTTAACAATAACAGAGATACAGGGGGTGTCCCAAATTGCAAAATTTTCCGTTTGACGAAAAAGTGGGACAGGTTTGTGCAAACCCCACCCTTCTATCTTCACTAATAACGGAGATACCCTATGATTTCAACCAAAATGGGACACACTGTACAAGAGAGTGTATCATTTAAATCCAAATTTAACTTTTCACCGGTAAATACAAATAAGTAGGGTTAGGTATATTACTATATCCTATTCTCTGTAGATCAGAGGCGTACCTAGACATAAAAAATAGCAGATCTCTAAATTATATTTTTAGGTTTATTTTTTAAATCATATATTTATTATGTTTTTTAAATTATATATTTATTAATTAAATTACTTGTAGGAAAAAGATACATGGTACATACTAATTACCGATAAGTCAATAACAATTTCTGTCTCCCTTTAAAGAAAGGGTATTGAATGTTAAAAATTAAATTTAAGTTCTATAAACCGGCTGTAATTTATAAACAACATCTATTTTCGAAAAACCGTACTTTCTTATAAGAATAAATCTAATCTAGGTACCTACGTGGGTTTGACAAACCATTACCTACCTTTTGTGAAAATTTTATTGGGGTGTACCAAAGATGGAATTTTGCGGCCTTACTTTTTTTTGTTGCCGTTACAATTTTATACGGCTTTTGTTTTAAATTTTGGTTGCTATGATGTAAATAGACATCTTTTGACATACGTATAATTAATGTTCTTATTACATGAATTTTATGACTTTCTTACATTTTATTGTATTGAAATTCTTTGCACATGCACTTTTTATTTATAAACAATATGAATTTTCCTTTGCAAACAAGAGAAAAAAAAATTAAATATTAAAAATTTAAACAATTAAACAATCACCATTTTATTTTATTTATGATTTTGTAAAATTATCGCTAGACTTTTCTGATGACTGTGTATTATAGTATCAAATAAGTTTGTTTAGATATACACATACCGTATGATCGAATAAAAACGGCGTCCAGTTGGCTTGGAAATGACGATCGATGGCTTTTCCTATATAAATTTACATATAAAATGATAGCGATCTTCATTTCATAGCCATCGCTGACGCCGTTTTTATTCGATCATACGGTATAATATACATCTTATATTTAAAGTTCTCATTTACTGTGTTTGAAACATCCCTAAAATGAAAGTTAAGGTAAATAAATGTTGAATTTTCTTTTACTTCTTATTCCCTCAATAATGAACAATTGTGAAAATTGAAGTTTTTTTTTTGAAACAAAACAAAAATGAGACAAAAATGTCGCAGAAAGGTATTGGATTTGTCGCAATATTGTCGTAAAACATGAATGTTTCTGTCTTGTCGCTGTTTTGTCTGCTTGGTCTAGATCCGTTTCAATCTACTGAGGTGTTCGTTGAAGATACAGTGTCCTGTTAAAAGTCTCGTCACACTCCGAAGATTGTTCTTAATTAAATCAAGAAAAAAAAGGAGGGTGTCTTAAAATTCTCTTTGTGTCAAAGAATTAACTATTTCCATAGAAAACATTGTTCGTTGAACTGCGCGCTAAGATATATTAATCCCTCCGATATTGAGGTCGAAAAAGCGCAATATCGTAAAGAAAATCCGGGGAAAACGACGTTTTCCCTCTCGGAATAGTCCGACTTTATGAATATTCTCGCTTGTCCGACGCGCTCGAAATTAAGAGAATTTCTCGAATGTCGACGCCGCGTCGGCATCTCCGGATCGCGACCCGCGGTGGGATTCCCCGTTGTTTTACAGCCGGGAAAAGCGGGAAATGCTAATAGAAACAGCAGGAGCAGTCGCTTAATGCGAAAATGCGGGGTACTTCGTGTACCAGGCACCACTGAATTTTTCAATGTGCAATTCTTGTTTCGGAGATAAAAATTCTGAATTGCCTTCTTTTAATAAGTAGTTCAAAATAATCATATTTAAGTATTCTTTCATATACAGGGTGATCCGAATTATATTCCGGAAACTTCGGCAGCATTTAAAAAGTTCATATAAATATGTATACCGGGTGTTGCATCGTCGAGCGGGACATAGGAAATCCCATGTAAATTTTAATGGGGTCAATTATTGGCTTCCCTAATTATTTTAGAGAATAATTCTATTTAGGTTTATTGAAGAACACTAAAACCCACATTTCAAAAGAGTAACTTCAGATATTTTTGATTAACCCGTTTACGAGTTATCGCCGATTTCTTTTTAAATATTTTTCCTTTCTTATGGCCCTGTATTTACTTATGAGCACCAGTCAAGGTAAAAGATAACTGTCAAATGAAGTTGTCAAATTTCAGTTTACCAACTACCGAATGTAAGAAGAGAATTTTATGATCGCCTGGGTTATTGTCTAGCAGTCGATGGAGGAATATTTGAACATCTCCTTAAATCCTAAAGTTCTAATAATTTAATAGTACCTAAATTAATAAGTTATTGAATATTGTAATAATACTATAATTAACCTTGTAATTGATTACTTTATTTTACTTTAATTCATATTAATTTGTATTTATAAATACATCTTTAAGATCTTTTAAGGAATTTACAGGAAAATTTAAAAGAAAATGCACGATTTTCATTTCATCATTTCTCGTACATTTGTCGGATCTTTTTAAGAAAAAAACAACAAAAAATACAATACAGAAAAATATGTTAGAGCTAAATTAACAGGACAATGCTTCGAAACCACATACACCGAGGCCACAGGACCCAACCAAAGTAATAAAGGAATCCCAGTAGCGTCCCGATTTTATTAAGCCCGGCTTTATTTCCCATTTCCCACCCTAATAACAACGGGACAGTGTCGTAAACGGGGCCCCGGAGGGCGCAGCCCTACCCCCGACGAAAAAATACGTGCCTGGAACTGGTAATAACGAAAAAAAATCAACTGCGGGGGAAAAAATACGAGAAAAATGCATTTTCTTAGCGAAATTTCCAGCGAGATTTTCGCACAATGGACCCAATCAGGAGTGTAGCGTTGGAAAATGCGGGAAAAGGGTGGTTTTTGATGGAAAGGCGCGAGCACGATCGATAGAACGGTTTTTTTTATATTTTTACACTGGTAAAACGAGATATTTGATGTTATTCGGGGATTGAAAACATGTATTACTGTGCTACATCATTTCCAATACTGTATTTTCGTAAACAAATTCAATTAAAAAAGATATAAAATTTATTTTTTTCCATAGCAACTGTTAAAATTGCCTAATATCTCTATCTATCCTATTTATTTCTTCTCGCACGTTTTTTAATTGCTTCCATTTTTGAAAATTGTTGTATTCCTTTTCATAAGTTTTTCGGGATTTAAACGGAAGTAGTTTGGATATGGCGTTTGTCGCCTCAGCCTGAATATCTGTTGGTAATTTACTTATTTCGTTTTGAGCCATTTCGGGTTTCAATTCAATCAGCAATCGACACGAAAGAGAATTAAAAAATATTGACTCAAAACTGGCAACTACAGAGACAGCTTTATTTATTTGTCAAATTACATAGAAACCAACGCCAACCCAGTACAATATTTTTTCTACTCGTAATAAATTTCTTGAAATAATAATTTCTGAATATTTTTTAAAACGTAACTCGCTATCATATAAGAAAGATTTCAATTAAAAAAAAAGGTGTGAATTTGCATTATACATTAAGTAAAAGCTGATATCGCGGGACGGCTATAAAATAAAAGTTTGACTAACTTTAAATCATTTCTAGACTAGGGGTTTGATTATAGATAAGGCGCGTTCAAATATTGAACTTTTCGTTAAGAATATTCTTTCGATGGGTGTTGAATATTCGATTCGGTCTTGCCTAACTTTCCTTAGTTTATTTTAGAAATTTCCTGCGAAACTTCCCGCGATCGGACCATTTTCTGCTGAACTAGGCAAATTAGGCAAGTTATCGTTTATTTCAATTTACTTTATACATCGATTTAGAGATATTGTAAGATTTTTTAATATCTATTTGAGTAAAATATGCATGTAAAACGTGGACGTTCAATGCAACGAAAAATTCTAGGTTAGAGGGAAAATACTGAACAAGCTTCTTGAAGAAAAGAAGCTAGACAACATGTGGACCAGAAGAACAAACGAAGACCTTATTGAAATAACATAATGAAATCTATAATTCTGAATTATTAGACTTTGCAGTCTTCAAAAAATGTGTAAATTTAAACATTAATAAATATAAATTTTAAGACGTTTTAATAATAGTTATTTTTTATACAAGACGATAAAATGGTATTTTACGATAATGCAATTTTATTGTCCTGTATAAAACAATATTTTTAAACGGTTTTATTTAGCTCGACCCGTACGGTATTTATTTATTTGTTTGTTTATTTGGGTCAAAATTAGAAATTGAAATTTAAGTACCTTCCTGTTGTCAGATTGATCTGAAATTTGGTACACACCTTTAGTTCCGATGACAATACAATATAGTAATATCAATAACATTGTAAATCTAAGCTGGCCGCCGGTACAAAATGGCGGATTTCATATTTTTCCAATAACCCCCAATATGGGTATCAAATGAAAGGGCTACACTAGTAGAATACTGTGATTATGACAAAATTTAAAATCCAAGATGGACGTCGTTACAAAATGGCGTATTAGGTGAGGGCATGAGTAGTCGTGTCCAGAACAATTGTGTCCAAGATTGTGTGATGTAGAAGGACAGATAAAAAATAGGTGATTAGATGTACCTACGTAGTTAGCGGTAGCTTTACCCAAGTTAAGGTAATAGGTTAAAACGTGCTGAGAACTGTATGGCATTAGGGTGGCTAAAATGTAATGTCGCAAGCGTTTTCCCTCAAGATTGGGCGCCTTTTGTTGTATATTATAGCCTTGCCACTCTACTGGACCTCTGGGGGGTCGACCGTTAAAACGTCCATTACTCGTGGGAACAACATGAAACAATAACAAAAAACAAACAAAAATAAAAACGAAACTGCTACACAACGAAAAAGAAGGCTCGAAAAGGCGAAAGAAAAGTATAGAACGAAACGTGCAAAAGTAAGTGAAAATGAAACCTATAGTCGACTACAGAAACGAAGAGAACGGTTAGCAACAGAAACACCTGAGCAACATAATGCCAGGTTAATAGCACAACGTCAGAGACAAAGGCAGCTGGTAGAGTCAGGAACACCTGAGCGTCATGAGTCCAGGCTAGCATCACAACGTGACAGACAGAGAAAGTTGTTAGCGTCAGAAACACCTGAGCGTCATGAGTCCAGGCTAGCATCAGAACGTGATAGACAGAGAGTTGTTAGCGTCAGAAACACTTCCACCAGCGATCGCCGAGCTCATGATCTACCAAAGTATAAAGATACGCTTTGCCATAGGTAGGATTTCAGAGGGGCCCCCCACGTTTTTATTTTAGTCTAATATGCCTCAAAGCTATTCTGCTCAGTACTAAAAATATTTCTTGAATTTTTTTTTTTTTTTTTTTTTTTTTTTTTTATTATTTTCTAGTTTTCAGTGCACATAAGATAAAACCGTTTAACTTAAAAGTTTTTTTACCGATTTTTTATTTTCCTTAGCGAGTTACGTCTTAAAAAATATTCAGAAATTATTATTTCAAGGAATTTATCACGAGTAGAAAAAATATTGTGCTGAGTAGGCGTTGGTTTCTATGTAATTTGACAAATAAATAAAGCTGTCTCTTTAGTTGTCAGTTTTGAGTCAATATTTTTTAACTATCTTTCGTGTCAATTGCCGATTGAATTGGAGTCACTGCACCTCATGTAATTAAAAGCCATCAAATATATGTAAAGATGTGCTTTACTATACAGGTATTAAATATATATAACATTAAATAACAATGCATAAAATAAATCATTTTTTAAGAGAGACAAACTTTATAAATGTTCACGTTTAAAAACTGTAAATCTTTACAAGTAAATTATACCTGGTTTAGTCTTTGTATAAGGGTATGAATGAACTTCTACCACTATTAAACGAATATTATTTCGGTTTAAGTTTCTGCTTAAATCTGATAATCCGATGTGCGGAAAGTTTAAATTGGGGCAGGTTAGGGTTAAATAAACCGTCTGTTTAGTCGGTAGCGGGAATATTCGGGGATGAAATCGAGGGCAGTAGAGTGAAGGGGCTTTATATCAACACATACAAACACAAATTTAGAGATATTTCACCTCAATTTACATCTTTCATCAAATTTAATTCATTTTTTGAAGGTGTTTCATTTAAATATATAATACTATAAAATTTCCGGCATTTTTTTACCTAGCCACCTTTATATTCTGCAATGTATACCGAGTGGTGCATCGGCAGGCCCGTTCCTGGGGCATCTGGCGCCTACGCGCAGCATTCTTTGGTGCGCTCTTTTTATATTTAAATCAATTATATATTTTAATCTTTATCTCAAAAATTTAAAAAAAAATTTATATAAAAAAAAAAAAAAAAAAAAAAAAAAAAAAATGTAAAAAACTATTCTAATTAAAGTATAAAAATATTTATTAAATAAATAAAACAAACAAAACCACAAAGATTTAGTAACAAAATAGTACCCGCCAAAGAAAAACTGAATCTATTTTTATAAACACTACCAGCAAAGCCATAAAGGCTCTCATGATATGCAGAAGACTGGCCAAAAATAGATGCGGCTGCGCCCTTAACATTTTGCGCTGGATGTATACCATGATAGTAAGAACCATGATTATTTATGGAGCAGTTGCCTGGTACACAAAAATAGAGCAACGGACGGCAAGGCTAAACCTATGCAAAGTCCAGAGACAAGCATGTGTTTGCATCACAGGAGCCATGAGAACCCGTCCAACAGCAGCAATGGAAGTCATTCTAGATCTAACACCACTGCACATTGTCTTTGGTAGATATGCCAATGCGACAATGATTAGAATGGTAAAACGGAATTAGTACTGGGAAAATTGTCAGATCAGGGGCTTGAACACCCTCAAAAGGGAACATCAATTCTGCAACTCCCAGTGGACGATATGCCAAGAACGTACAACCTTGACAAACATGTCAATGTAGTTGAGCAATAAGAAGGATTTGAAGAGCGAAACGCTTGCCCAGCAGTTAAAAAGACCATACCATAACTTGGTATTCTGATGCTTCCAAACCAATACGGGAACAGGGATCGGAGCGTTTGGGCCGAGAGCTAATTACTCGGAACCAATGGGCACTTACCCTAGTATCCTACAGGCAGAAATCTACGCTATCGAGAGATGCGTTCAACTTATCTTAGGAACTATCGGAAACAAGAAATAGCCATCTTATCTGATAGTCAAGCAGCGTTAAAGGCGATCAACTCAGCATCAATCAATTCGAAATTGGTCAAAGAATGTATGAGAAGCTGAATAAATTAGGCAAGAAAACAAAGTCCTCTGGGTGCCTGCTCACCAAGGGATGAAGGCAATGAAAAAGCAAATAATCTAGCTAGGAAAGGGACACTCCACTTCTAACTGGACCAGAACCTGCTTCCAAGTGGTAACCAACTCAAGGCGAAACCTAAGAACTTGAAGATTCCATCCGCAACCTGGAATGAAAATCTCGTAAAATATCTAAGACACTGAAGAAGTTTCTGAGGGCTTATGATCAAGAAAAAATCACAGATCTTCCTGGGTCGAGTAAGAACAATCTTCGGATTGTCACGGGTTTTTAACAGGAGACTGTCTCCTCAACGAACACCTCAGTAGATTGAAACTAAGAAGAAACGGCGAATGTAGATTTCTGGGGAAAATGGGGAAAACCAGAACACCTTATCACCGAGTGCGCCGAGACGACAACCATTCGTGCCATGAATTTTGCTACGACTGGATATTGGAGATGGAGAACTACTCCTCTATAAAAACCGTCTCACAGATATTAAGCCAGTCAAAGCCCTGTGACTGTACGATGAGTTATGATTCAAGAAAGAGGACACAATGGATCTGTAAAGTCGAAGTGATTAACCCTCCCACTCATTCTAAATTCTAGTAAAATCATAAAATTGGAAATACGTGCCTTTCGAAAATCGACAACTATGAAACTATGAACCCTTCCCGGACAAAAACGGTACATTGTGAGACAGAAATTGTAGAGAGAAACAAGCCCTATAACATAGGATACAACATTTTAATGAACAGTGCTTTCCATAAAATCAACAAAATTTGAAAAAATATACGAAATAATATACATGTAATTGATTTCTTTTCGAAAATCGACAACTGCAAACATCCCTTCCCTGACACAAACAGTACATTGTGAGACAGAAATGAGGGCGTTGCCTGGTAACATAGGCCCTATGGGTTGACATTTTAATGTGCAGTGCTTTCCATAAAATCAATGCATTGTGTGGAATATTGTACCCATTTTCTTTCGAAAATCGACAACTATGAAACTATGAAGCAAGAGAAACAAGCCCTATAAGATAGGATACAACATTTTAATGAACAGTGCTTTCCATAAAATGAATAAAATGAAAAATAAATAGATGAAATCAATGTGTTGCCGACAGATTGCCCTAGACTTGTTTATTCGGTGCGGCCAACGAAAAAAAGACGCTAAGTAAACTTTATCCTATGATGGTTTAAGTATTTGTTAATTAACAAGAAAGCGTATAGGTTTTTTATTACAAAGTACTGATTGAAACTTCGATATCGCGCCCCCAAAATGTTGCGCCACGTGCGTGCACGCACTGCACGCTCGCCAGGGAACGTCCAGTACCGGGACATAGGAATGCGATGTAAATTTTGCGTTGCCTACTATTATCTCCTGATGACAAGGTATTATAAATTTTGCTAATTTGAAGGTAGAAGCTAAATAACTTTTAAATGACTATTCAAACGAAATGGTGGTATAAAAGTCCAACTTTAACGCTTTCAAATGGTTATTTTTATACAAGACGATAAATGGCGGGCTTTACCTGCCCATTGTTGATTGAATGAATTGAATTGAACTAATTTCGGGAGACGATACTGCAATTTTATCGTCGTGTATATATATTGTACAATATTCTCTTCCATAGCGAGTAACGTTTTAAAAAATATTCAGAAATCAGAAATTATTTCAAGAAATTTATCAATGAGTAGAAAAATATTATTGTGCTGGGATATGTTAATTTCCTAATGACAACAAATAAAGCTGTCTCTCTTTAGTTGGCAAATTTGAGTCAATATTTTTTGATTCTCTTCGTGCTCTAATGTTGATTGAATTGGAGCCAGAAATGGCTCAAAACGAAATGGGCAACACAACAGATATTCAGGCGACAAACGCCATCCAAACTACTTCCATTTGAATCCCGAATAACTCATGAAAAGGAATACAAAAATTCAAAAATAGAAGCAATTAAAAAACGTGCCAGAAGAAATAAAGTTTTTAACCTATACTCGCTGTTAAAGTATCATTTAATCTACCCTTGTAGTTAAAGTATTATTTTATCTACTATTCTTGATAGATACTATAAGGCAATTTTAACAGTTACTATGGAAAAAAAGTATAATAAAACTTTTGCATAAAATTATCTGTGAAGATAATATTTAGTCCTTCCAAAACTTCAATCCTTCAATTTTCTTTTTCCTTCTTTTTGTTCTCTTTTTTCACTATAAAAAATTACATCTTCAAGGGCTCTCAGAGAAGAAAAATCGTTTTTTTTTCAATAACAACAACAGTCGTCAGTAAACTTTAGATTTTTTTTTACTTTATCAAAATTATTGAATCCTCTTTGAATTAAGACAAAATCACCCCCCTTCTTATCTTCAGATAACCCTGTTAATCTACGTCCCGATAGAGGCACTATCTCCCCTGACATAATAGAGTAATCCAGAGGGAACAAGACAGGTCCAGGGGGGACTGAAGCGAGGTGAAGGGCGGTAAGATTGGATTAGATGTAGGTCGTTGCAGGAGTCCTACAGTTAATTCTGACGACAATTAGTCGGAATTGGATTGTAAATGAGCGGAAGTGAGATGAGGAAAGGTCAGTTGGGGTGTTATCTTAAAGCTGAATACCTCAAAAGTGGTCTGGTCTCGTCAGGGGGTTTTAATAGATCTGATTAGTATCGGAATTGCTAGAAGTAGTTCGAATACTGGATGTTAGAATGTATTTTTAGGCGATTGAGGAAATAACAAAGGCGTTTGAAGTACTTTATCTATTGATTAATATTAAATCATATCTATCTTGAGCAAATTATATGGCTTGATGCATTAATAATAATCTTAATTACATAGAAATACTTGCCAGTATACAGTATGTCCCCGCATTGTCTTTACAAGAGGAAAAACATTTTTATTATTAATATTTTGACAAAAATGCATTCTTAATAAAAATGTTTGCTTGTTCTAAAATGGTTAATCCCGATTGTACTTTTCAAAATTTCCAATTTTTCGTAAACTATCACTCACCCTTTCTGTATCGCATTGAAGCTAAATAGTGTCCTGCCTCTTTTGCAATTCTTAATAAACGACAAAATATGACGTTAATTAAAATTCTATGAATAAAAATCTATCCAAAGAATAAAAACCGACTTAAATGTTACCTATAGAAACGCGCCTTGGTGGCAATTTTAAGGAACAAAAAAAATCTAAGGGAAGGTTTTTTCCTAATCGGAATCCTTTCCTGAACATGCTAAAGAAAACTTAGTACAGGGTGCAGTCTTATATCACCTACCTTATTTTAAAATAATATTCCAGTAGGCATCTGAAAAACTTGGAGGAGCGAAGAGTAAGAGCCTATGGACTAAGAGATTGACAAGCCTGTCTAATCGACCTTGTTCTTGTGCAGACTGACTCATAGTTATTGTTGCGGTTGTGAAGGAGGATTTGCCGGGACTATATGTTCAGGGAACTTGAGGAAGAATACGACAGATATGGGGATTCAATATCAACCTCACAAAATCCGAATACCTGAAAGACGGAGAACAACAAACTGAAGATCCTGAACTAACATACATGAAATTAAAAGGTGTAGCGAATATTAAATATTTAGGAAGTATTCATATTCTGAAAAGAACTCCAAGAAAGATATACATATTAGAGTTCAACAAGGTAAGAAAGTAATGGGTCTTTTAAACCCTCTCCTGTGGTTAAATAAAACATCCATCCAAACAAAGATAAGGATTTACAAAGCAATCATAGAGCCAATTTTAACATACGGTGCCGAATGCTGGCAATTAACAGCAAAAGAAAGAAGGATGGTCGATTCAGTGGAGAATGGACTTTTCTCAAATAAGCCATGTCGCATATCCAACGGATGAACACATAGAAGTTAGGAGGATCAGGGCAAGACAAGGCGAAATGTATCCAGGCACCGACAACAATCGAATGAGAACCGCTACTAATGTATGGACGTAAAAGAATGGGAGGGAGAGAGAGTGAGAGAGAGAGATATCGTCCCCAAAGCAGAAGGATAAGAGGAAAAGCTACGCCTTACAACTAACGTGGTTTAGAGGAGTAGACAGTCATAGTGAGAAGACACGAAAGTCTATTAACAGCGAAGATGGGCAAAATCGAGCAACATGGAGGTCGAAATGCGGGATGCGTGCCAGAAGTTGTAGGACACCCGCTTTAATATATATATATATATATATATTATATATAATATATATTTATATTATATATATATATATATATATATATATTATATACAGGGTGTGTTCAAAACAAATGCGAAAAACTTCAGGGGTGAAAATTCTTGTTTAAAATAAGGGTAGATTTGCTTATAAACGTTGGCGTCAAAAAAGTCAACCATTAGGAGATATCGCGGTACAAAAATGGCGGATAGAGAGAGAGTAAATTTTTTATCTTGAAAATCGAAAAGAGATCGACTAATGAAATTTTACGGAAGCATTACTGTTATGAAATCATACACTTTGGTAATTTTTTCAAAAAAAAACTTTTTTAAAATGAAGTGGAAGGGGTTGATACATAAACTATTTCCTATCTAATTTTTGTTAATGAAATTTAAAGAAAAATCTTATCAAAGCAACATTGCAAAAATTAATTTTAAATAAAAAAAAAAAAATTTAAAACTTTTTTTATCTCCTTTTTGTTATTTTGATAAAACTCACCGCATTTGAAATTAAAACAATATAAATGTAAAGTTAATAAAAAAATAAAAAAAACATTTTTTAGATAAAAACTAGTGGGCACCTGTAATTTTTTTAGGAAAAATCTAGTCTGCCGCTGTCACTTTTTAGGAATGTTTCTAATTTGTTTTAATTTGACAGTTACCACTACTGCAATACGTATTATCTAGATTTATTATTCTTATCATTATTAGTCATTAGATTCTTAAGTCGTAAAAATATTTTTTTTTTTTTTTTTTTTTTTTTTTTTTACATTTAAATTTTTTTAATTTCCAATCGGTGAGCTTTTATAAAAAATACAACAGATAAAAAAGTTTCTAAACACAACTAACACTAATCCAATTAATTTTTGCATGTGTTTGATAAGATTCTTTCTTTAAATTCATTTTAACAAGAATACTAGAATACGTTTATTTTCACCCACTTCCACCTGTTTTTTAAAAAAGAGAAAAAATTACCAGAAATTGTGTTTTCATAACATTACTGCTTCATAAAATTTCATTAGTGTCTATCTCTTTTTCGTTTCAAAGATTAAAAAATAAGACATATTTTTCCGCATCTTTGTACCGCGATATCTCCCTAATGGTTACTTTTGACCCAACGTTTAAGCAACAACCCTTTATTTTGAACAGGAATCACCCCCTGAAGTTTCGCATTTTGTTTTGCAACACCCTGTATTTTTTTTTTTTTTTATTAACATATTTTTATGTTTTTCTTTTTAGTTTTCTCTAAAACGTTACGAAAATTTGTAAACGTATAAACGTAATTAACCATTTTAGAACAAGCAATTATTATTTTAATTATTATTTTTAGTAAATAATGCACTTTCCTCAAAATGTCAATAATATAAAAGTTTTTATTGTAAAGACAATCCGGGGACACACTGTATACTAGGAAGCCAAAGCAAAGGGTAATGATATAAAGCACATATGCATAAATACACTATTAAATTTTAACTCAAAAATATATAATAGTTATTTTTTTTTTTTTTTTTTTTTATTTAAGATCACTTTAAAAGTTCCCCCTCCACTCTTCTATTAATTATTCCGACACGACCGGCGACGATACTTACTACCCCATCCCCCCTCCCTTCCCCAAAACGAAAATTAAACCCCATTAGGGTCCTTTTGTGCCTCGAGAACCATCGACTACTACGAAATCGGTCTGGCGGCACTCGAAACAAAAGAGATCCGTTGCCTGTCCCTCCTCTTGCCCGTCTTTAATCTCCCTCCGTCCTCCTTCAAACTACCTACTCTCTTAAGGACCCCCATGTTTCCCCTTAGTCTCTCCCGTTTCTCCCATTCAGCGTATCGTGATTGTCGGGGGAGCGTCATCTGTCGCGATACGAGCCTGGAGGCACTATAGGTTATGAATGGCCGAATGAATTGGCTTGATGTTTAGTTGATGTCAAATAAACTTTTCGTCACGTGGTTAAGCTTGACCGGCACAGCGATGCCCATTTTTATATACACACAGGAATGGGACAGCCGGAAAATCTAGCGGAATATTCATTTTATAAAGTTTAAAAAAAAAGGTTTGATAAACAACTACCATATCTGTAGGCCGACTTCTTACTTTCGATTGGAAACAAGTAGTCAACTGTTATTTCTAAATTTGGGATATTTGCAGAAGTGTTTGTGCATTTTTTTGTCAAATGTAATAAACCAGCACCTAGCATCATTTGTTCGAATTTAACCTGTACCGGCTATGTTTTTATGATAACTGGCCAAAATCCATTCAAATAACTCTGTTTAGTATTAAACGACATTATGGAGCTTAGACATCTTAACAGAGACGAAATGCAAAGGGCCATGGGTATGCCCGAAGCTGGAATGCGCCAATCGACGTAGCTAGAGCATTAAATGCTACGCAAAGTGTAATATCGCGATTTAGTGCACGCTACCGTGAAGGTGATGATGTTGCTGAAAAGCACACAAGGGCGAGATTCCGTCTTACTACCCTAGCAAGATTGAATTTTTTTACATTTAAATGCTCGACGCCGACCGACTCTTACAGCACCAGCGCTTAGTTTAATTCTCCAGAAAACACATAATGTTACCGTTAGTCCTGACACTGTTCACAATAGATTAAGAGAGGTCAACTTAAGAAGCAGACGCCTTTGGAGAGCTCAACCCTTAAAAAGAGGAAATCGAGAGGTACGATATTTGTGGGCTCCAGATCATGTTCAGTGGTCGAATGAACAATGGACCAGTGTTCTCTTTACGGATGAGTCCTGCTTTGGAATTCATCCGAATTCGAGAAGGCTTACGGTATGGAGAGAACCGGGTAATTTTATTCGGTTGGATTATGTTCAGGAAGTGCACCTTATCAAGGTGGAACAGTTATGGTCTGGGGAGGATTCCAGTTAGGCCGAAAAACCGATCTCGTCTTTCTTGAAAGGTTTCTAAAAAGAATCACATATCGTGATTAAATTCTTGAGCCTTTCGTGTTACCATATGTTAATGATTTTGGGAGAAACCTTATTTTCATGCATGACAATGCACGTCCTCATACAGCCAGAGTGGTAATTGAGTTTATCAATGCTCATCAATTAAAGATCTTACCCTGGCCCCTGGCCGGCACAATCTCCTGACCTCAACCCCATCGAGCACGTATGGGATATGGGACGCGGTCCAAAGAAGATTTGAGAATGGGTATGCGTCGTGAAACTCGTAAGAGATCTGGTTCGGGCCGCGTGAACATGCAGCGTGGCAGGATGTACTTCAAGAAGAGATCGACAAACCTGATCAGGAGCATGATGAGACGATGCTAGGGCTGTTATGAACAGTAGAGGAGGCAATACCCTTTATTGACAGTTAAGAAATTGGTTTATCTTTTTTTTTTAATCACAGTTTAGAAAAAAAAATGTGTGTATTTTTTGAGTTTTTTTTTTTTTTTTTTTTTTTTTGAAAAATTCGGTAAATTCGCATTTTTTTCATTCCATACGGTCCTCGTAAACATTCTGTTTATTTTAATTTTATTATATCAAGAAATGCAAATAATAAAATTACTGACGATGGCTGGATAAAATTGTAATATCCGTAGACTTTTCCGGTGTGTGAATTTTCTTTTAATCAAAATATTTCAGGAAACAAAAATTAATTAATTATAAATACAGGGTGGTCCGAACTGTATTCCAGAAACTTCGGCAGCATGTTCTAAAATGCTTAATTTCGAAGATATAGGGTGTAGAAGTTTTATTTTTATTTCGATTTTTTTCCAAATAGTTTCTGAAGTAACAATACTTAGATGAAAATTGGTATCTGGGAGTTTTTGACATGAGAAGTTTGATTTTCATGTCAATATGACTCTTACTTGTAAAGGGCGATTGTGTATTAAAAAAATTAAAAAATCGTCATTTAAAAAAAATAAAAATCTCCAAAATTACAGTAGCTAGCGCAACGCGATTTTCAATTTAAGATTAGGAAAAATATTTGCAACAAAATTTGTAATGACATCAAAATCAGTCAAAGTCGCAGTTTTTGAAATATTCCGTGTTTCCGTAGTCCGTTTTTGAGAAACACGGTGTGGAGAACTCCAGACTCCCACCAGGTGGCGGATAGGGGAAATAAGCGCGGACCAAAATCGGAAAAATTCCTTTACTTTGAAACTAAAAAAACTGCCTACCAACTTTTTATTAACATATTTTAGTATGGGCGGCTACACGTGCCTCCCGGCGCCAATTTTTTGTCAATAATGAGATGTATTAGCTATTTCAATTCTAAATATCTTGAGAGCGGTTGCTCGTAACGATTTTTACCAAGAGACATTTTTTACGTAAAAAATCACAGAAATGTATATTTTTTCACCCAGTAGTTTTATACAGGTACGGACGAAAAGTTATTACTATTCAAAACAGTTGAAACACATATAGGTGGCGTCCCCTACAAATAGGAGTCATATTGACATCAAAATCAAATTTCTCATGTCAAAAAACACCCAGATGCTAATTTTCATCCAAATATTAATGTTACTTCAGAAATTATTAGAAAAAAATCGTAATTAAAATGAAACTTCTAAACCCTGTATCTCCGAAACTAAGCAATTTAGGACATACATTTATACGAACTTTTTTAATTGTTTTCATCTGCAGAATATGCTGTCAAAGTTTCCGGAATACAATTCGGACCACCCTGTGTAAACAGTTATTATTTACTCCAAATGAAGTTTGACATATCAGAAACAGGTATTCGGTAAATAAGAAAAGGAAACAACAAAACCAGAAAAAATAGTATAAGATAAATTCACAAAACCTATATTTTTTATTTAAAATAAAGCTTTTGTGGCAATAACTAAAGGTTTCGAACAATCATAACCTAGAATTATTTGACAAAAACTTAAAAAAAATCATAAATCTCACACCAAAAAACTCACCTGTTAAAGCTAGAAAAATCACCAGCCCCAAAACACCTGACATATCTTCCTGTTTACCCAAATTACATCAATTTCAAAACTTCGACCATCTCGCTTGTCTCTTTTTCGACAGGGGGGACACTAATATCTTCCCCCCAACATCAACTTAAAACCGCCACCAGTTTGACGGCAACTGTCAAAATACGTCAAAACGGTCGACGTGTGTGTGATCCTAGAGGGGGGGTGTCCGAAATACGGAGGGGGGAACGTGCGGCGTGCTTTGGGGGGAATCACAGAGCGAAGACGACGTCGGACACACGCGGAAGGCCGTCGCGAACTGGCCGCCCGTCGAGGGATGCTGCTGGCGCGCGCCTCCATGAGATGAGGGGCGGTATTTCGTCTCCCCCTTGTACCCCGCTCGGAGCCCTTTAAAGGGGTCCCGGAACACCCCCGTTCCCCCTTTAGGGCCTAGGAACGTTGAGAAGTACACTGGCCGCACGGAAACTTGGATATTTTAAATATTTCAACGTGACTCATGCGCTGAAAAAAATATAAGTTACTAGCGTGTACCCGCGACTTCGTTCGCGTCGAATTAATCATTTGTAATGGTGATGATAAAGCAAAGCAAGAATTTCCATTAACATACAAACTGCATAAAATTTTCTCACATTTATATCAGCATGAGAAAACATTTGACTTTCGAAAAATCCGTTTGCCAAAAATAAGCTTTTTACGTCAAGCAGTTTAAGCAGAATCGTGGTTAATCAATTACCCAACTTTTTGAAACACCCTGTATGATTTTTTAAAAACTTTCAAAATATGTAAAAAACAAAATAAATTATGCTTGTCCAAGCGTTTTCCCGAAAGACTAACCGTTTTTTAAATAACAAATGTTGTAATATTTGAGGGCGTTTTCACCCTCTTGGAATTTGAGATTCGAGAAACCCCTCCTTATCGAACCTCTACACCCCACAGTCAATCCGTTTACCAAAAATCAGCTTTAAACGTCAAGCAGTTTAAGCAGAATCGTGATTACTCAATGGTCATATTTTATGAAACACCCTGTATAAATTTTTAAAAATTCTTAAAATATGTAAAAAAACAAAATAAAATATACGTGTTTAAGAGTTTTTCCAAAAAACTCACCGGTTTTTGAATAAAAAATATTCTAATATTTGAGGGGTGGTCTCACCCCCTTAGAATTCCAGTTTCGAGAAACCCCTTCTTATCGAACCTCTACACCCTAAAGTCAATCCGTTTTCCAAAAATCAGCTTTTTACGTCAAGTGCTTTAAGCAGGATCGTGATTAATCAATGACCAGATTTTTCGAAACACCCTGTATACATTTTTAAAAAATCTTAAAATATCTAAAAAACAAAATAAAATATACGTGTTTAAACGTTTTTTGGAAACTTGGCCGTTTTTTAAATAAAAAATATTGTAATATTTGAGGGATCGTTTCACCCCTTTGGAACTGGAATTTCGAAAAATCCCTTCTTATCGAACCTCTACACCCTAGAATCAACCTGTATACCAAAATTGAGCTTCTTACGTTGAGAGGTTTGAGCAGGATCGTGATTAATCAGTGAGTCAGTCACTTCAGGATTTTATATATTAGAATTTAGTATAGATTTTTCGTGTAATCGCTATTTAAATCCGTATATTTCTATATACCGGTTATTTACGATATTCTCCGATAGTGGCAGCACCGGCGGAGAATGCATCACGTCTATAGTCATGAATCATTTCTAGATAGAGCAGTGTATCTTGGTCTACGCCGACTCTAACCCCTTTTTGGCACCCGCTGCCGGGTGGTTATTAGGGTAGGCGCTGGATTTTTACGCTTGTTTGATACGTTGCCCGGCGATTTTTTTTCGTCGCTTCGTGCAGGTACGCGCGCTTTTTTTTCAGGGGTCGGAGGGGAAGCGAAACTCTGAAAGAGGGGATGCGATACACCGTTAGAAATATTCTGTCGTTTCAAAAATACGTTTTTTTTCACTGTAAATTACGAATTAACCCAGTGTGCGTTCATAATTAAACATTGAATTTCATAAATTTTAATCAAAACATGTTTCTATACAGGGTGTTACTTAATGACATGCTAATAGCTAAGGAGGTGATTCTTGGACTTATTCTAAGAAAATTCTCGAGTTATCTGATGTTAATTATCAAGAAACACATGTCATTTTCTGCTAAAAGTGGTTTTTATTGAGTTTTGTCACTAATTTTCTTTATAGTCTGATGCACCAGGTGTTGTAAAACTGTTTCTATTACTTTTCTTCGGGGCATTTTTATTCTAAAATGTTTATCTGATGGTAATTATCAAGAAACACGTGTTGTTTTTTGATTAAAGTGGTTTTTATTGAGTTTTATCACTAATTTTCTGTGTAGTATACAAAGCTGATGCACTAGGTCTTGTTTTTTGCTAAAAGTGGTTTTTATTGAGTTTTATCCTAACTTTCTTTATAGTATTCGAAGCTGATGCACCAGGTCTTGTAAAATTGTTTCTATTACTTTCCTTCGGGACATTTTTATTCTAATATGTTTATCTGATATTAATCATCAAGAAACACATATCGTTTTTTGATAAAAGTGGTTTTTATTGAGTTTTATCACTAATTTTCTTTATAGCATCCGAAGCTGATGCACTAGCTCTTGTAAAATTGTTTCTATTACTTTTCTTCGGGGCATTTTTATTCTAAAATGTTTATCTGAGGGTAATTATCAAGAACCACGTGTTGTTTTTTGCTAAAAGTGGTTTTTATTGAGTTTTATCCTAACTTTCTTTATAGTATTCGAAGCTGATGCACCAGGTCTTGTAAAATTGTTTCTATTACTTTCCTTCGGGGGCATTTTTATTCTAATATGTTTATCTGATATTAATTATCAAGAAAACACATATCGTTTTTTGATAAAAGTGGTTTTTATTGAGTTTTATCACTAATTTTCTTTATAGCATCCGAAGCTAATGCACCAGGTCTTGTAAAATTGTTTCTATTACTTTTCTTCGGGGCATTTTTATTCTAATATGTTTATCTGAAGAAACACATGGTTTGAAAAATTCTAATATGTTTATCTGAAGAAACACATGAAGAAACACATGGTTTTTTGATAAAAGTGGTTTTTATTGAGTTTTATCACTAATTTTCTTTATAGCATCCGAAGCTAATGCACCAGGTCTTGTAAAATTGTTTCTATTACTTTTCTTCGGGGCATTTTTATTCTAGTATGTTTATCTGATATTAATCATCAAGAAACACATATGGTTTTTTGATAAAAGTGGTTTTTATTGAGTTTTATCACTAATTTTCTTTATAGCATCCGAAGCTAATGCACCAGGTCTTGTAAAATTGTTTCTATTACTTTCCTTCGGGGCATTTTTATTCTAATATGTTTATCTGATATTAATCATCAAGAAACACATATCGTTTTTTGATAAAAGTGGTTTTTATTGAGTTTTATCACTAATTTTCTTTATAGCATCCGAAGCTAATGCACCAGGTCTTGTAAAATTGTTTCTATTACTTTTCTTCGGGGCATTTTTTATTCTAATATGTTTATCTGATATGAATCATCAAGAAACACATATCGTTTTTTGATAAAAAGTGGTTTTTATTGAGTTTTATCACTAATTTTTCTTTATAGCATCCGAAGCTAATGCACCAGGTCTTGTAAAATTGTTTCTATTACTTTCCTTCAGGGGCATTTTTATTCTAATATGTTTATCTGATATTAATCATCAAGAAACACATATCGTTTTTTGATAAAAGTGGTTTTTATTGAGTTTTATCACTAATTTTCTTTATAGCATCCGAAGCTAATGCACCAGGTCTTGTAAAATTGTTTCTATTACTTTTCTTCGGGGCATTTTTATTCTAATATGTTTATCTGATATTAATCATCAAGAAACACATATCGTTTTTTGATAAAAGTGGTTTTTATTGAGTTTTATCACTAATTTTCTTTATAGCATCCGAAGCTAATGCACCAGGTCTTGTAAAATTGTTTCTATTACTTTTCTTCGGGGCATTTTTATTCTAAAATGTTTATCTGAGGGTAATTATCAAGAACCACGTGTTGTTTTTTGCTAAAAGTGGTTTTTATTGAGTTTTATCCTAACTTTCTTTATAGTATTCGAAGCTGATGCACCAGGTCTTGTAAAATTGTTTCTATTACTTTCCTTCGGGGCATTTTTATTCTAATATGTTTATCTGATATTAATCATCAAGAAACACATATCGTTTTTTGATAAAAGTGGTTTTTATTGAGTTTTATCACTAATTTTCTTTATAGCATCCGAAGCTAATGCACCAGGTCTTGTAAAATTGTTTCTATTATTTTTCTTCAGGGCATTTTTTATTCTAATATGTTTATCTGATATTAATCATCAAGAAACACATATCGTTTTTTTTTTTGATAAAAGTGGTTTTTATTGAGTTTTATCACTAATTTTCTTTATAGCATCCGAAGCTAATGCACCAGGTCTTGTAAAATTGTTTCTATTACTTTTCTTCGGGGCATTTTTATTCTAATATTTTTATCTGATATTAATCATCAAGAAACACATATCGTTTTTTGATAAAAGTGGTTTTTATTGAGTTTTATCACTAATTTTCTTTATAGCATCCGAAGCTAATGCACCAGGTCTTGGAAAATTGTTTCTATTACTTTTCTTCAGGGCATTTATATTCTAATATGTTTATCTGATATTAATCATCAAGAAACACATATCGTTTTTTGATAAAAGTGGTTTTTATTGAGTTTTATCACTAATTTTCTTTATAGCATCCGAAGCTAATGCACCAGGTCTTGTAAAATTGTTTCTATTACTTTTCTTCGGGGCATTTTTATTCTAATATGTTTATCTGATATTAATCATCAAGAAACACATATCGTTTTTTGATAAAAGTGGTTTTTATTGAGTTTTATCACTAATTTTCTTTATAGCATCCGAAGCTAATGCACCAGGTCTTGTAAAATTGTTTCTATTACTTTTCTTCGGGGCATTTTTATTCTAATATGTTTATCTGATATTAATCATCAAGAAACACATATGGTTTTTTGATAAAAGTGGTTTTTATTGAGTTTTATCACTAATTTTCTTTATAGCATCCGAAGCTAATGCACCAGGTCTTGTAAAATTGTTTCTATTACTTTTCTTCGGGGCATTTTTATTCTAATACCTTTAATTTGCTCTTAATTATAAAACAGGTAATATGATAAGTAAAATAAGTATGATAGAACAGGTAAAATACAGAAAAAGAGAAGTTGAAAGAATATGAAGATTTTTTAAGGCTCCGTGTTGAAGAAATTGAATTCGCTCGAAAATTGACTCAGGGCGTCATTTTACATAAGAATCAGTACAAATTGTGCCAAGTCTAAAGAAAAGAAAATATTTTTCCAGACCAGTGACATTTTTCCCGGTGTACACGACGAACGCAGGAGGGGAAGGCAGGGCAAAACGGGACGCAGCCGAGGGGAAGCAGGAGTAGAAAACTGTCTTTAACGAGCGGCAGGGGGTACACGGCGTTTGCAATTGTACCGTAACAGAGGTTAGGGACGAGACACAGGGTATAACTTGCTAGCTGTGGAGGAGGGAAGTACGAAGGGGGAAGAAGTGTCGATGACGACGAATGGAGAAGTGGAGGAATGGAGGAAAAGGCTGAGAGATTTTTTTTTAATCGACTAGGAAAGACAAGGAGATTCTGTAGGTATGTAAATGTTTATTTGCGACAAACAAGAGCAGATGAATTGATTAAAAAAAGAAATTGTAGATATTCCTATGAAATGTTTTTTTTCTACACTGTTGTCAATTTAATAACAATATTGAGAGTTATTTCTTGCCTTGGTTATTGTAGCAAATTCAAATTTCAAAATCAAATTTCTGATGTTAAGAAACTCCCAGACACCAATTTACATCCAAATATTGTCGATACTTTAAAATTATTTGGAAAAAATCGAAATAAAAATGAAACTTCTACACCCTGTATCTCCGAAACTAAGCATTTTAGGACATACATTTATACGAACTTGTTTACTTATTTTTATCTGGAAAGTATGCTGTCGAAATTTCCGGAATACAGTTCGGACCACACTGTATAATGAAAATCTGTTTGAAAATAAAAATGATCACTTTACAATTTATTTATTTTTTCTGATTTTATTCTAAATTATTAACACACAGATATTCTTTTTCTCACTCTGAACAATAAATCTTAAAAATCCGAGAAAAGGGAAAACAATTAAGTGGAAAACCAACCCGAACGTTCCTCTTTTTTCACTTTTTTCCGCCTAGAGTGGAATTTAAAGGAAACCAACCCCCGCCACCCCTAAACCTCCTCAATCCCTCCAAGGAGTTGTTTGTAAAGTATTTCTAGGAGATACGGGCCCACTCGACGCCTTATTTAGAGTTGCAAACTTCATCCCTTTGTTAGCCCCGAAAAAGTTTTTTAATTTGGCCACTCTGGTTGCCGTTTCTACCACCCATCGCTCTTCTTTGTAGCGGTTTTCAGTAAAATTCAGATTTTTTTCTTAGTTTTTTTCTTTATTTTTTATTTTTAGCAGTCGAGACGAATGAACTAAAGGTATTTACTAGTCACGCCTTGCGTGACCATCTTCTGATGCGTGTCAAATACTCGTCAGCGAGTAATGGCTTTATTATTATTATTATTAAAAACTCATACCTACATTGAAAATATTAGCCATGAATTACACTACCGAAGAAAAAGTATTGATGATTAAATGGTATTATCAAGGAAATAGTTATCAAAAGGTGTCGGACATGTTTGTTGCTCTGTATCCGAATATACCGATACCTGGAAAATCTACAATCGCAAGGAATATCCAGAGATTTGAGACCAAAGGTACCCTAATAAATAACTGCAGATGTGAAGCAAGGCAGGAACAAAGAGAAGATGCAAGAAATGATACCGACTTGGAAGTTTTATTGTGCGTTGCAGAGAACGATGGAAAGATCAGCGTAAGGAAAGTTGAGGATGAAATAGGAATAGATCACACTACAGCGTTTCGAATTTTAAAAAGACATAAATACTATTCCTTCAAATATGAAAAGCACCAAGAGCTACGAGATGGGGACGAAATACGGCGGCAGGCTGTTTTGATATGATGGAAAGAGCAAACATGGATAGGGAATTTTTAAAAACATATGTTTCACTGACAAATGCACGTTTACCTTAAATAATGAACCCAATGTTCAAAATTATCGATATTGGAACAAAGAAAACCAACACAGGTTTGTCGAAACAAGGACGCAATATCCACAGAAAGTAAATGTTTGGGCAGGGATATTCGGACACAATATTATCGGGCCACGCGAAATTTAAATGCAGAATATTATTTGGAACTACTCGAAAATCATATTTTACCTGCTTTACATGATGCCGCTAGGGAAAATCAGGAAGTTTGGTACCAAATGGATGGCTGCCCGGCACATAGTACCCTGGCTGTTCGGGAATATTTAGACAATAGTTTTAACGGAAACGTTATTGGCCTAAATCATACAGTAAATTGGCCAGCAAGGTCTCCTGATATTTCGCCAAATGATTTCTTTCTCTGGGGCCATTTAAAAAACAGGATATACAAGGATAAAAATACCCAAATCTAGACGAGTTAAAAAATGCTATTTCTGCCGAATAAAATAGAATTTCAGTTTACCAACTAGCGAATGTAAGAAGAGAATTTTATGATCGCCTGGGTTATTGTCTAGCAGTCGATGGAGGAATATTTGAACATCTTAAATCCTAAAGTTCTAACAATTTAATAGTTCATAAATTAATAAGTTATTGAATATTGTAATAATACTATAATTAACCTTGTAATTGATTACTTTATTTTACTTTAATTCATATTAATTTGTATTTATAAATACATCTTTAAGATTTCCGATGTAGGAATGAGTTTTCAATAATAATAAAGCACTAAATAGGTAAATTTCTGAAATGACAACTTCATTTGACAGTTATCTTTTACCTTGACTTGTGCTCATAAGTAAATACAGGGCCATAAGAAAGGAGAAATATTTAAAAAGAAATCGGCGATAACTCGTAAACGGGCTAATCAAAAATATCTCAAATTATTCTTTTGAATGTGAGTTTTAGTGCTCTTCAATAAACCTAAATAAGAATTATTCTCTAAAATAATTAGGGAAGTCAATAATTGACCCCATTAAAATTTACATAATACCCGGTATGTATTCTTTTCGATTCTAGCTCGTATTTGATAAATCATGTCCCAAAATGGCATTAGAAATTAGTAATATTTACTAGTCTATTATATAATTAGAATTATATATTATATTATAATTATAACACACAAGTATCCACAAAACTACAACATAAAAAATCTATACACAAATAAAGTAAAATTTGAGTTTGTCGTCGAATATCCAGCCCGTTCAACGATCGATCCGAGCATATCTTTCATCTTCGTCTTTTCAACGCTAACCGCGCCGATCTCGCCTATCTCTTTCTCACAGGATTGATTGTTTAACGGACGTTCAACTTATTTTGCGTGTTTTTAATGGACACAAATCAAAATAACCAAAAACGCTTTCTGTGTGGCCGTGGGCTTATGCGGCTTAATTTTATATGGTTTAAAACATCTTAAATTCATTATTCTACATCTACTCTCTTCGGCGTCTTCTACCATACATCCATCGATCAGTGTAAACTCGAACAACAGGCCTCGAAGCCCATTACTGTCAAAGTCGATACCCGAAACCGCCTCGTTCCGCTGCTGCTGCCTGTTTTTTCCATTTTTTTTTTTCCACCGCCTGCAATGATTAATTTCCATTTTCTAGGCTAAATAGATCGGCAAAGATCGCGTTGCTACGGCCATTTTTTTTCCTGTTGCTGTCTCCCGTATTGTGTTACGTAGACAGTAATTTTTCTTCAGCCATTCTGACGCTCCGTGGCGTCGGAATTCACTTAGTTTTAATTAGGAAGAAGGTGGGCAGTCGTTAAACACCTCTCGCGTTACTTAATAACGCGAAAAAATAACGCTTATTATTCTTTTTTAAATTAATTTTAAAATTATAGTGTCCTAAACGTTTAGTTTGCTAGGGGAGGTAATATAAAATAATCAAACGACTAATATACCCCGCTGGCAAGCGAACTTTTGGGTCGGCGTTTACATGTATAGGAGTGAGTCGTTATGGTAATCTAGTAAGTCATAAGCAAAAATACGAAGTATTTATTATACATATAACTACTTAATCTGACGCTAAATTCCCTGCGCTTGGGAAAATACTCGTCTTCTGTCTTTATTCAGTACACCTTATTTTACTAAGCGTGTTGGTCGTACTCTTCGTACACATGAAAACCGGCACCCAAGACCAGAAATGCCAACCCTTAGTACATATTTGAGACAACTAGTACCGGGTGGCTAACTAAGAATGGACGCCGCGGCGCCGGCTATATCTCAGAAACTACGCATAACTTTGGGAAAAAAAATTCTAATAAGTAAATCGCACAAGGAAAAAAGCTGGAAATTATTTTCAACTTCGAAAAATGTCCGCCAGAGGGCGTCTTTCTAATAGCTAATCATAAAACAGGGGTTTTCTCAAAATTACTGTTGTAATCATCGAGAAATTTGTAATTATTTTGCTCTATCTTATAAAATAAAGTGGTGGGGGAAGTTTACACTTGCTTTTATTAAAATAAGGATAACTCTGGTTTAGGCTACCCGATTTAAACAAACTAGTGCTCGTTTAAAAGAGCTTTTCTTCCAGTATAAAATTTGTTTTAAAATATCAACATCAGGATAAGGACAACGGCCCAGCTACGTCGAAACACCGGTTCCCATTAGAACACCGAAGTTAAGCGACGTAAGGTGATACTAGTGGATGTTGTGTATCGTGCTGTTCTCCAAAAAAAAGGCAAAAGTGTAAAATCTATTGACACGCGCTGCTCATTCACGCCGGTTCGAGGCCGGATGAGATCGGATATCTCGTGAGTAAGAGTCGATTTAGACACTTGCCAAGTCGGTAGGCCATTGACCATGATATGGCCGAGGACGGCGGTTCGGATTCCGCGTAAACAAAGTAGGCCCCGTCCAGATTAGCCCTGGCAGCAAAAAGGAGACGTTAACTGAAATCTTTACTTTACTTTAATTTTGATAAACACGTGCACTGCTCACAAATACACGTCGCGTCACTTTGTATTTTCTAAGCCGTATATAGGCTAAATTTTTACACCCAGCGCGCGATCGGCCGTTACCACTTTTCGTCTCGCTAGCTCGTGTGTCCACTTCAATAAAAGCAGATCTAACCTTTCCCATCACTTCATTTTAGCAGATAAGGCACTATGATTATCTAGACCAAATTTTGTAAAAAAATCCATTTTCTGAATGATACTAATTCTAAATAATAACAAAGACTAAGTTTTAGAAAACTACATTCAACAATCTAATAAATAAATCTAAACTTTATGAAACTCGCGTACTCCAAACATCGTACTAATTCTGAAATAAACTGGCGAATTTTTACCGACAAACCTATCGATGAAAACTTTGCCGAAATATCTGAATTTTATTCAGAAACTTTCTGGTGTGCACCCCCCTACACCCTTTTTACCCTAAATTCACCCCCGGTCTGACAGTTAATAGAAATGATTATTTCTAACAGCTGGACCCATACTAAAGAAAACTTTCTGTATTTTCACGAACGGTTATGTTTTCTATGGTTTTGTTTTCATTTATGTGACGCAATACGAAGGGTTGGAAGCTCAGAGAAACAAGTAATCTTAGATGGGGTTCTAACATATTAAATTAGTTACAAGATACTTTTTGGCTAATATTAGATTTATTGTAGTTAAAAATTAATTTTTAACAGAACGTCAACGGTTTTTATAGATGTATCTGTTAAAAAAAAACAAAGTGTTCTTGAATAGTTGTATTTAGATTTTTTTTCATAGCAACTGTTAAAATTACCTTATATCTATCAAAAATAGTAGATAACATAGTACTTTAACCGCAAAAGTAAATTAAATAATACTTTAACACCGAGGATAGGTTAAACACTTTATTTCTTCTCGCACGTTTTTTAATTGCTTCCATTTTTGAAAATTTTTGTATTCCTTTTCATAAGTTATTCGGGATTTAAATGAAAGTAGTTTGGATATGGCGTTTGTCGCGTCAGCCTGTATATCTGTTAGTAATTTACTTATTTCATTTTTGAGCCATTTCTGGCTCCAATTCAATCAGCAATCGACACGAAAGAGAATTAAAAAATATTGACTCAAAACTGACAACTAAAAAGACAGCTCATTATATGTCAAATTACATACATAGAAACCAACACGCCAATCCAGCACAATATTTTTTCTACTAGTAATAAATTCCTTGAACTATTTTGTAGATTTTCTTTAGATGACGAAATACCCGTAAGACTTTTTTGAAGATAAAAAATGCAACATTACAATATATAAATAAAAAATTGACCAAGGTTTAAAGAGATATGTTAGCACTCTTCTAAGTTTACTTATTTTTCTGGTTATGGAGGGTAAAGGAGAATAAAGAAAGAAGTTATTTAGAGGGTCGCATGTTTTATGCGTTATTGTTTTCTGTGATTTGGGTCTCTGCTTTTAATTGGTTTTCGAGTGTTTAGGGTTAGAGTAACAGTTGGAGTTTTTTTATTAACATTTTCTTTGACAAAGTGTATTGTTATTAGTTTCTAATTGTTATATCCCTTATAATTAAGTAGCATATGTTATTTCTTTATTTATAGTTATATTGAATTATGTTTCATAATATTTTTCAAGATGTAGTTGCTTACCATTATGTTAGTTTTTATTGTTAGGATTTTTACAAGTTTACTGTATTTTGATTTTTTAAACATGATATTACTAACCAAAAATATATAACACCCAAAAACATTTGGTTTAAAGCTAAGAAAATCATTAAGATGCATTTCCACCAAACATACATACATACATACTGCCATTACTCGCTGACGAGTATTTGACACGCATCAGAAGATGGTCACGCAAGGCGTTTTCTTTCATGAGCCTTTCTGTGACTGAAAAGCCCAATACGTGATGTTATTTGTCTACCGCACTCCGGACATTCAAAAATCTCATTGTTTTGTTGCCTCTTAACTTTTTGGTTCTCACTGTTAACTGAGTTTACAATTCTTCTCCATTGAGTTCTATTGTGAGCTGCTACTTCCCACTCATTCTGCACATTAATCCCCTTTAAGTTTTCGTGGAAAATGTCCTTGTATCTTTTGAGTTGTCCACCTGGCCTCCTCTTACCGTCTACAAGCTCACCGTAAAGCAGTGATTTTGGTATGCGGTTTTCTTGCATTCTGCATACGTGACCAGCCCATCTTAGTCGGGATTTTGTAACCATGACTTCAATACTCTCGCAGTTAGCTTTTTCAAGAACCGATACGTTTGAGACGTGATGGAACCATTTGATTCTTAAGAGTTGTCTAAGGTGTCTCTGTTGCAGCTTTTTTAATGCGTTCATGTGTCGGCGGTACGGCACCCAGGTTTCGCTCCCATATAACATAGTGGGGATTATTATTGCTCGGTACACTGCAAGTTTCGTTTTTGTGCTCAGGTCATGGTTGTAAAAAACCCTGTCTTTTAATTTCCAGAATGCTCTTGAAGCGCTGCTAATCCTGTGCTGAATTTCAGAGTCGATATTGGCCTTTTCCGAAATCAAACTGCCGAGATAATTGAATTCCGCTACATATTCCAGTAGTTCTTCTCCGATTTTTATAGCATTGTTGTGATCTTCCGGGGGAGTGCACATGATTTTAGTTTTGTCGATGTTTAGCTTAAGGCCCAAAGCCTCGTATGCCCAGGTATATGTGTTCAACATTTCTTGTAATTGCTGTACAGTTTTTGCAACTAGAGCGCAATCGTCAGCGTATTGAAGTTCTGTGATGAATTTTGTACGTGTTTTTGCCCTGAGTCTTTTTATGTTGAACAGACCGCCATCATATCTGTATCTAATGCCCAGTCCTCTCTCCTGCAGTTTGCTGTCCACTATAATGGAGAGCGCTGCCATGAATATGTTGAATAGGAGAGGCGCTAAGACACATCCCTGCCTAACTCCTGTATTTGTCAGAAAGGGATCGCTTAGTGATCCATGATGTGACACTCTTGACTGGTTGTTGTTATGGAGGCTTTTACACACTGTAAGAAATTTGTTGGGTACTCTGAACTTTTTCATAATTGCCCAAAGTGCATCTCTGTTCACAGAGTCGAAGGCTTTTGTTAGGTCGATGAAGGCAACATAAAGTTTAGACTGCTGTTCTTTTACTTTTTCCTATAGTTGGCGGATGGAAAATATGGAATCGACGGTGCCGCGGTTAGTGCGAAAACCCGTTTGCGATTCTGGAAGGATTTTTTCTATATGTGGGTGCAGGCGGTTTGACATAATTTTTGCAAGAATTTTTCCGCCGATAACCAAGAGTGAAATTCCCCGGTAGTTTCCGCAGTCTGATGCACTTCCTTTGTTCTAAATATATTCACTATATTTGCGTTGTAAAAGTCCTGAGGTACCTCTCCGCTTTCCCATATGACATCGAAGAGAGCCTTGAGATGACCAATAAGTTCTTTACTTGCACACTTATAGATTTCCGCCGGAATAGCGTCACAGCCAGCTGATTTGTTGTTTTTAAGCTGTTTTATGGAGGCCTTTATTTCCTGTTCTGTTATTGGGATATCTAATACATCGAGGCTGTTATACTGAGGTATTGTGTTTAGCGCTTCAATATTGGGGTTATTTTCTTGGTTAAGGATATGGCTGTAATGCTCTTTCCAGCGGTTTCTGATTTGCTCTTCCTCTTTTAGAAGTTCGCCATTTTGTGCCATGATTGGGCAGCTCGCCTTCTTGGTTGGGCCGTACACTTCTTTTACAGCCTCGAAGAATTTACGGTAATCGTGATGCGTGGCGTACTCTTGAATCTGATTAGCTTTCTGTGACCACCAGTTATCTTTTAGTTGACGTAGTTTTCTCCGAAGCGTGTTGTTGGCTGCTTTAAACTTGTCTATTTCCACCAAAAAACATTGACAAACAAACATTCGCAACTGTTTGTGAATGTTTGAAAACGTTTGCAAATGTTGGTTCGTTTCTATTGTTCTCTTTTTGAACAGGACAAGAATTCGCGAATTAACAGTGAGTTTGTGACTGTGGAAAGAAATAAACCTGGATTCGTCTGGAACTTACTGATAAATTTCTTTCTGAGAGGGATAATTAACCACATTACCCTCCCGTATATGAGCCTCTGTTACTACTAAACTTAGATATTGTTTTCCGCTTGTAATAAACAATAAGATAACTCGTTTTATTTCACGAAAATTAACTAAACCTGACATTTTTCTACCTGTGTCCGCTTCCTATAGAATTTACATTCATTTGAAATTTAAATTTTGGCAGGCTCATGCTAATTTCCCCAGTTTGCTAGTAAAAATTCACGGTCTATAACGGAAGTACTACGGTTCTGTTTGTTTATAAATAATTTGGGAGCGAATTCGATATTGACATTCACCCGTGCAAGGTTCTTCGTATTTTAAAATTATTTTATTCTTGTTCTTTATACTGATCAAGTTATATTTTCACACAATCTATATTAATATATAAAATCCTTAAGTGACTGACTCACTGATTAATCACGATCCTGCTCAAACCACTCAACGTAAGAACCTCAATTTTGGCATACAGGTTGATTCTAGGGTGTAGAGGTTCGATAAGAAGGGGTTTTTCGAAATTCCAGTTCCATGGGGGTGAAACCACCCCTCAAATATTACAATATTTTTTATTTAAAAAACGGCCAAGTTTCCGAAAAAAACGCTAAAGCACGTATATTTTATTCTATTTTCTACATATTTTAAGATTTTTTAAAAATGTATACAGGGTGTTTCAAAAAATCTGGTTATTGATTAATCACGATCCTGCTTAAAGTGCTCGACGTAAAAAGCTGATTTTTGGAAAACGGATTGACTTTAGGGGGTAGAGGTTCTATAAGAAGGGATTTTTCGAAACTCGAACTTTAAGGGGGTGAAACCATCCCTCAAATATTAGAATATTTTTTTATTTAAAAACCGGTGAGTTTTTTCGGAAAAACTCTTAAGCACGTGTATTTTATTTTGTTGTTTTTCATATTTTAAGATTTTTAAAAATTTATATGAGTTAATAATTGAGTAATCACGATTCTGCTTAAACTGCTTGACGTTTAAAGCTGATTTTTGGCAAACGGATTGACTGTGGGGTGTAGAGGTTCGATAAGGAGGGGTTTCTCGATTGTTTTTTCTCATGCTGACATAAATGTGAGAAAATTTTATCCAGTTTGTATGTTAATGGAAATTCTTGCTTTGCTTTATCATCACCATTACAAATGATTAATTAGACGCGAACGAAGTCGCGGGTACACGCTAGTATAATATATTTTTGGATTAATTTTGTTTTTAGAAGTTTTGTCATATTTTGAATATCGTCAAAAAAATCATGCAACAACTGTGAAAATTTAAACAGACAATGAAAAAACTCTATATACGAGAATGGTCGAAAAATACCACATTTCATCCAAAATTCGTCCTGTATACAAGAAAAAATATTAAAAAAAACAATATTTATCTAAGTAACACACTGTATATGATCTAGCGACGACTAGACAGGCCCGCACAAGGCTAATACGATATTAATTTTAAATAATCTCTAATTACTTGATTTAAATTAGTTTTCTGTAACCTTTTCTCGATCAGTGGCGGCCTTGAAGGATTTTAATTGTAATTTCATAAGAGCCGAACGATATAAAATCGACTTGCAAGGCAATTATACAGGTTATTATTATTATTATACACGTTGTAATAGTCTGAATAATTGGTCAAATAGGAAGTCCCTTGGCATTGTAAGCGTTTCTAACGGCATTAGGCATATTTTTATTGTAATGCCTGTAAAACGGTCTTATTACGTTGATAATTTTCATTGTTAAATTGTTAGAAATATTAAAAAAAATAAATACAGCGGCGGACACATTTATATGATCATACCAAATAACCTTTTAGTCACGTGATTAAGTTTGACCGGCACAGTGTTGCCCACTTTTACAAATTTTCTTTTGATCAAAATATTTTACGAAATAAAAATAAATCTATACTGATATATAAAATCCTTAAATGACTGACATACTGATTAATCACGATCCTGCTCAAACCACTCAACGTAAGAAGCTCAATTTTGGCATACAGGTTGATTCTAGGGTGTAGAGGTTCGATGAAAAGGGATTTTTCGAAATTCCAGTTCCAAGAGGGTGAAACCACCCCTCAAATATTACAATATTTTTTATTTAAAAAACGGTCAAGTTTCCGAAAAAACGCTTAAACACGTATATTTCATTTTGTTTTTATTCATATTTTAAGATTTTTTAAAAATGTATACAAGGTGTTTCGAAAAATCTGGTCACTGATTAATCACAATCCTGCTTAAAGCGCTTGACGTAAAAAGCTGGTTTTTGGAAAAGACTTTAGGGTGTAGAGGTTCGATAAGAAGGGATTTTTCGAAACTCGAATTCTAAGGGGGTAAAACTATCCCTCAAATATTAAAAAAAATTTTATTTAAAAACCGGTGAGTTTTTCGGAAAAACTCTTAAACACGTATATTTTATTTTGTTGTTTTACATATTTTAAGATTTTTTATAAATTTATACAGGGTGTTTCATAAAATATGACCATTGAGTAATCGCGATTCTGCTTAAACTGCTTGACGTTTGAAGCTGATTTTTGGCAAACGGATTGACTGTGGGGTGTAGAGGTTCGATAAGGAGGGGTTTCTCGAATCTCAAATTTCAAGAGGGTGAAAACGCCCCTCAAATATTACAATATTTGTTATATAAAAAAAACGGTTAGTCTTTCGGGAAAACGCTTGGACAAGCATAATTTATTTGTTTTTTTTACATATTTTGAAATTTTTTTAAAAATCATACAGGGTGTTCCAAAAAGTTGGGTAATTTCTTAACCACGATTCTGCTTAAACTGCTTGACGTAAGAAGCTGATTTTTGGCAAACGGATTTTTCGAAAGTCAAATTCCAATGAGATGAAACTACCCCTCAAATATTACCAAGTTATATAATAATATCGCCATATTGTTTTTTCTCATGCTGACATAAATGTGAGAAAATTTTATCCAGTTTGTATGTTAATGGAAATTCTTGCTTTGCTTTATCATCACCATTACAAATGATTAATTCAACGCGAACGAAGTCGCTGGTACACGCTAGTATTCTAATAAAGTTGCGATGAGTTTTTTACGGCTATTAAGCTATCTTGAACAACTTTGCACTAAAAGAGGTTCTAAAAAGAACAATGTTCCACTGCAATGTCTACTAGGAAACATTTTTAATCTTAAAAGATTTCACAACACTATTTATTTTTAAAAAAACTCGTAATACAAAACTAAAAACCAAACCAACCCCAAAGAGAGTATCTAAATATGTGAGGGAAGCACACCATAATTGGCAATGGTTGAAAAAAAACGAAAATAATGATGATATGACAATTTTAATGTAGAGCAGTATATCTTTATGCGGTTTGATTTGTCACGCGTAAAAACCGACGTCAGTTAACCCAGTAAACTCTTTTAAAAATCCAATTAAAACATAATTAATTTTATTCTAACCAATCAAATTGAGGAATTGGCGAAATTGTGCTATTTCAGGGTAGACTTTGATGGCGAAGGGCTTAAAAAAGAATTGTTTCATGTTATTTCAACCCTTAAATTGAAATAATAAAAAATACCTCTTTAATTTTCTTAACTTTCTGTGAAATTTTGAGTTTAATTACTGTGAAAGGTGTTTATAATTATTTTAATTAAAAATAATACTTAAATTTAATTGGACAAGGTTGGTTACGGATGAAGTGAATTAATATTTTGTGTTTTATTTCTTATTTTTTTAATGAAAAATTAAATAAACCCTATAATGGGAGAATTTAAGAAGTATCCAGATGATGATTTATAACCAAAATTACCAAAGTAGGAAGTTCTTAGCAATATATTATAAGTATAATGTACTCTTTAGAGCTGTAATAGTACTGTAAAAATACCGGTTGCGCACAGTGCTTCGAACATATGGCTCTCTAGAGGACAAAAATGCAAAACTTCTCTTTTATTGTAGGAAATTTATTCAAACTAGGTTTATTTGACACAAATGATGAGTACTCTCATTGTACTAAATGATGATGTTCTTAGTCCCACGTTTATGAAAAAAAATCCTATAAATAATAAAAATGTTGGAGCTGTGTTCCATCAAAGGAAATAATAATTTATAGTATGAAAACGGTGTAAGTATTAAATAAATCTTTGTGATAAAAAATATTTTAAATAACATTATAACATGATTCCTACAATATAAGCCTAATATATGATAAAAATGTTTTTCTTTAATGAAAAAGAAACATTAATGTTATATTTAATTAAAAAAAAAACTTAAGATACTATAAATTTACTTTAGGATAACAAATAGATCGTAACTACTCTGATTCAGAAGAATCACTGCTGACAGAATCTTCCAAATTTATAGTATCCAAATCACAGGTAGATGAAGTATCCTCACATATAAGATATTTCTGTACATCATTTTCTAATATGTTACTTTTTTGCGTTGTTACTGTTCTTTTTGCTGGTATGAGGCGTTCGAATGTTAATAGTTACCTCTTTAATAGACCATATCCATATATTATTTTTCCCTTTTTTTTGGGTATGAGGTTTTATATGGTATTATAGAAAGATGGAAACTTTTTTTATGCGACGTTTCGCTCCAACATAGTGGGCTTTTTCGGGCACAAGTGGTGTCTCATTTGACTGGAAGGTTCGCCAATATCTAATAAAGAACACATTTTTTGAAATAAAAATAATTTTGAGTTCTTGTCCTTACTATCAAGCCAAGTATTAACCAGATCGGCATTGCTTATCAATTTTACTCCATCTAAAAAGTATTATAAAATCAAGTTCGTCGCAAGCAGACGCAGGTGAACTATACAAAAATTAAAAGTGTATGAATATGACAACAAAAATATTTAATAGATACGATATGTTTTGATAGGTATGTTTTTTTAAATGCCTTTTTGAAGTTTGAAAACGTAAAATTTTTATACCCATTTAAGAATCATCTTCAAAAATAAATAAAAACTAAACAGTCACGAACTTGTTTAGAAATAAATTTAAAGTACATACCTTGTTTAACAATATCCATAATTACTTTCAATTAAGTACGTACCGTTTAACTCCATAATATACAGAACTACTATGAATGTTATTCTTTTCACTGATAAGATAATGATCGCAAAATTTATTTTTAGTGAAAATATTTGCTAACAAAAAACGCTGTTTATGAAAAATAATATACAGGATGGTTGAACATTGCTATAAGTATAAAATTACATATTCAGATATTAGTAAATTTTAATTTTTTTTTCGATTTTTGTCCATGGGAGGAAGCACTGTGGTGCGTCTCAAAAGTGGTTGACCCCTATAACTTTTTTATTTTTCCAGATAAAAAACAATATTTGGCATGTTAGTATATGACATAAATTAGGATCGATTGACTTATACAATTGTTTCAACAAATCGTATTTTTAATCATATCTCAATTTTTTCAAGTGGAACAAGAGTGGCTCGTTAGCATATTTGAAAAATAATTTTTTACGAATAATTTGGTACCACACACTTGGTTACCTCAGACAAATTTTGGTTATGAACCGCATGTTACAATTTAAAATATACCATATGCGAAAATGTCAAAAGTTGACATATGATATGTCATTCTATTCAGTGTGTCATATTCTATCGAATAAAGTAAAAAAATACCGAGGATGCGCTTTAAAAATCAAAAGTGGTAGTCATTTCCGGTGAAACAGGAAGTGGCTAAAAATAATTGAATACGTCAATCAATCCTAATTTATGTCAAATGCTAACATGCCAAATCACGTTTTTTATCTCAAAAAATAAAAAAGTTATAGAGGTGAGCCATTTTTAAGACGCCCCCGGTATACCATTATTAGTATGACAGATGAATAAAAACTAGATTTAGATCCATGTAAAAAAGAAACAAGCATGATTTAATGTATAATTAACGCATTAACTATAGTACATTATCACGTTTAATAATAAAAACATTTTTCTTATAGATACAAAATTGCAATGAACCAAACAAATAATTAAATTAAATTCACTGACACAAGCAAAATTTAATCAATTCCATATAAATTATCATTTTTTTCATTCATTTCATTCATATATTCCCAGTACGTACCGTTTTACAACGTAACTCAGAAATCCCAGTGCATCAGTACCATCTCCAAGAACCATTTACGTCACCGAAGTAGAGTACTGTCGTACTACCTCGCCTACGGTCAGCGCTCGGGGTTTAAAACTGACCGCAAAACGATTTCCATCGCCTTTTCACTCGAGGTGGGCGCCCAGTAGCCACCGAACACCGTTTTTATTTTGGTTTTTGAAAGGGATTCAGTCGAAGAAATATCGAGGAATCACCGAATTTATCAACCAAAAAAATTTTTTTTTTCGATTTTTTGTTGGGGTTTTTCGTCAGTGTTTTTATAGTGCTTTTTCTAGTGTTTTTTGGTGATTTTACGGTACCATCATGCCCGCTAACATTGAAGATGTGACTCTTGAAGATGGAGAGGTATACAGTGATACTTTAGGATCATCGGAAGGTTGGTGAACATTTAATGATATTAAAAAAATCAGGGACCATATTTTCGATATATCAGTACAAATTATACATGTTGACTAAATAGTTATTTGACTGAAATCATAAATTTGAAATATTTTTGTGCCAAAGGTTCAACAGAAACTGTTTTATCATCATTTTTTGCAGAAAAATTTATGATTAATTAAAAAAAAAATAAAAATTTCCCAAATTTATTATTTCAGTCAAATAACTATCTACTCAACATGTATATTTTTTGTCTATAATGACCTCACCATTCAAAATATCTTGAGAACGATTGCTCATAGCGATTTTTAACAAGAAACACCTTTTTTACGTAAAAAATGACGGAAATGTATGTTTTTTCGCTCAGTAGTTTTATACAAGTGGCGCCCCCTACAAATAGGGGTCATATTGACATCAAAATCAAATTTCTCATGCCAAAAGACTGGCCAGACGCCAATTTTCATCCAAATATTGACGTTACTTCAGAAATTATTTGGAAAAAATCGAAATAAAAATAAAACTTCTACACCCTGTATCTCCGAAACTAAACATTTCAGGACAAACATTTATACGACCTTTTTACTTATTTTTATCTACAGAATATGCTACCGTAGTTTGCGGAATACAGTTCGGACCACCCTGTACATTATTTGGAACGTTTGAATTAGTTTAAAAAATTATGTTCTATTCGGAGTACTAAAAATGACTTTTTGTGCCTCAGTATGTAAAACGTACAGCCTTGCTACAAAAGTGTCATTTTTACTCTCAATAAAACAATATACTATTTCCTTTAAATTAGTCTCCTTTTGTCAAGTTTTTACACTATTTATTACCCAAAAAATTTACCCCACTCCCACGTTTTCTATTGAGTGAGTGTGTTTGTAACTACTAAAATCCCTCTTAATTTTATTTGTTTTTCTTTCAGACGAAGAAACAGCCTTTCTATCGAAAAAACTCAACCATTTAGCCTCCAACATCGATGACAAACCCGCCACTTTTGAAAGCACCTCCACCAAAAAAGACCACGAAACCTTCTTCCGAAGATGCCTCGACATCCTCTTGCAAGAAGCCGTCTTTGAAGGCACCTCCCGCAAGAACAAGGTCCTCGAGTTCCGCCAGCCCGAACAGCTAATGAGTGAGTTCGATTTCCAAGTGAACCCCGACGGAGAAACTCACGAGGAACTCATTCAGCACCTGAGAAACGTTATAAAATACTCGGTGAAAACTGGACATCCTTATTTCGTCAATCAGCTGTTCTCTGCTATAGATCCCTATGGTTTGGTCGGTCAGATACTGACAGATGCCTTGAATCCCAGTGCCTACACGTATGAAGTTGCTCCGGTGGTTATTTTGATGGAAGAAACTGTGTTGAAGGAGATGAGACAGGTTGTGGGATGGAAAAATGGAGAGGGTGATGGGATTTTTTGTCCTGGAGGGTCGATAGCCAATGGATATGCTATTAGTTGTGCCAGGCACTATTTCTATCCAGAAGTTAAGGTATGTAGACACTGGGAACCATATTTATATCCTACGGTTGTATAATAATTATATTTTTTCCATAGCAACTGTTAAAATTGCCTTATGTCTATCAAAAATAGTAGATATTATAACATAGTACAGCTGGTTCCAATAAAATTGAATACGATTTAAAACATATTTTTATTATTTCGGGCAGTATATTCTATGATACCAAAAAAAAAGACTGTTTTATACACGACGATAAAATTGCATTATCGTCTCGTGAATTAATCTTTTCGGTCTTGTATAAAAAATAACTATTATCATATATTTTTTTTTATTATAAAGAACAGAGAACATTATGAAAAAGTGTTCACTAGTGAAATAAAGTTATTGTATCCCACTAGCTGATAAAATATCAACTTTACACTCTTCATATGAATGGATAAAACTACCATTTTATTGTTTGACTGTGGATAAAATATTTAATTTGGCTGTATTGAACACTACAACCTTTCATCTCTTTAGGTAGTAAAGTAGAGATAAAAATTTGTATGAAAATGCATTACATCTGTATAGAAATAAAAAAATAAAAAAATATTTTTTTAACAAATTTAACCATTTCTTTCAGACCAAAGGACTTCATGGCATGAAAAAACTGGCTGTTTTCACCTCAGAAGACGCTCACTACTCTATAAAGAAACTAGCCTCGTTTTTAGGACTGGGTACTGAAAACGTCCATCTAGTTAAAACAGACTCCATAGGGAAAATGGACCCAGAACACTTAGAACAGCTCATCAAAAAATCTATTGATGATGGTATTAAAAATTTTAAAAATTCTCGATGTAAACTTAATGAATTTTCTTTTGCTAGGTAGTGCTCCGTTTATTGTATCGGCCACTGCGGGTACCACAGTATTGGGAGCCTTTGACCCTATAGAAAAACTGGCAGATATCTGTGAGAAATACAAGCTGTGGCTTCACGTGGATGCAGCATGGGGTGGAGGAGCCTTAGTCTCGAAGAAGCATAGGAAACTCCTTAAAGGAATTGAAAGGTACATAGCTAGAAATATTCATTTTTTTATTTCCTTGAAATGCCAAAAATTAATTGAAAATTCCCAAAATCGATGGGGTATTTTCCGTTTGCTTTTATGACTCGCACTCAGCGGATCGATTTGGTGTCAAATCTAAATAGTTCACCTAAATTTTTAGCTCTCTAACTCAAAGGGTTTTCGAAATTTTCAAAAAAACCTGCTTTTTCAATTTTGTTTCTATTTTTAGAGTAAAATTCAAAATTAATTAATGATGATTTTTTTCTAATTCTTAGAAATCTAAGACATGAAAAAATAATATGATCATGATTCTCAAGCGAAAAGCCGATTTTTAGCGGAGGAAAGAAAATTAAAATCTTCATTGAAATATGTCACTCACCTGAAATATCTCACTCACCTTCGTGAAATATGTCACTCACTATAAATCTTCAGAAAATGTCTTTTATACTTCTTTACACTCAGGAATTTTTTAGAATTTTTTAAAGTGCTGGAACAATATGAAAAAAATTAAAAAATATTTTTTTTTCTAAAATCTTCTCGGTCTGATTTTTTATAATAATCTTTATGTTTATTTCTGCCAATGGTGTATTTTTAATGAAAAAATATTTTCTGCTCACTTTTTTAAACCAAATAAAAATATAAGTTAGTTCAAACAGAAGATTTTAGAAAAAAATGAGTTTTTAATTTTTTTCATATTGTTCAGGCGATCATAAAATTCTCTTCTTACATTCGCTAGTTGGTAAACTGAAATTCTATTGCATTCGGCAGAAATAGCATTTTTTAACTCGTCTAGATTTGGGTATTTTTTATCCTTGTATATCCTGTTTTTTAAATGGCCCCAGAGAATGAAATCATTTGGCGAAATATCAGGAGACCTTGCTGGCCAATTTACTGTATGAATTAGGCCAATAACGTTTCCGTTAAAACTATTGTCTAAATGTTCCCGAACAGCCAGGGTACTATGTGCCGGGCAGCCATCCATTTGGTACCAAACTTCCTGATTTTCCCTAGCGGCATCATGTAAAGCAGGTAAAATATGATTTTCGAGTAGTTTCAAATAATATTCTGCATTTAAATTTCGCGTAAGAAATAATGACCCGATAATATTGTGTCCGAATATCCCTGCCCAAACATTTACTTTCTGTGGATATTGCGTCCTTGTTTCGACAAACCTGTGTTGGTTTTCTTTGTTCCAATATCGATAATTTTGAACATTGGGTTCATTATTTAAGGTAAACGTGCTTTCGTCAGTGAAACATATGTTTTTTAAAAAATTCCTATCCGTGTTTGCTCTTTCCATCATATCAAAACAAAACGCCTGCCGCCGTATTTCGTCCCCATCTCGTAGCTCTTGGTGCTTTTCATATTTGAAGGAATAGTATTTATGTCGCGTCGTTTGAAAATTCGAAACGCTGTAGTGTGATCTATTGCTATTTCATCCTCAAATTTTCTTGTGCTGATCTTTCCATCGTTCTCTTCCACGCACAATAAAACTTCCAAGTCGGTATCATTTCTTGCATCTTTTCTTTGTTCCTGCCTTGCTTCACATCTGCAGTTATTTATTAGGGTACCTTTGGTCTCAAATCTCTGGATATTCCTTGCGATTGTAGATTTTCCAGGTATCGGTGTATTCGGATACAGAGCAGCAAACATGTCCGACACCTTTTGATAACTATTTCCTTGATAATACCATTTCTTCGGTAGTGGAATTCATGGCTAATATTTTCGATGTAGGTATGAGTTTTTAATAAAAATAATAAAGCACTAAATAGATAAATTTCTAAAATGACAACTTCATTTGACAGTTATCTTTTACCTTGACTGGTGGTCATAAGTAAATACAGGGCCATAAGAAAGGAGAAATATTTAAAAAGAAATCGGCGATAACTCGTAAACGGGCTAATTAAAAATAGCTAAAGTTATTCTTTTGAATGTGGGTTTTAGTGCTCTTCAATAAACCTAAATAGAATTATCTTCTAAAATAATTAGGAAAGCCAATAATTGACCCCATTAAAATTTACATGGGATTTCCTATGTCCCGCTCGACAATGCAACACTTAATTAGGAAAAATAATATCTTAAAGAGGAATTTAATAGATTTAATATAAGTATAAACTGTGCCAATGCCATGGGTAGCCTTAAAATCGGAAGTGATTTACAATCAATCTCTGGTATTACGAAAGCCTAACCTTCGCATGTCGCTCGTTTGAGAACTTGGCAAAAAATAAAAGTACCATAAAGTTAAGTATTCAGATTAATAATAGTACATGTAGAGAGACTGTTAAGTGTGTACCGCAATTAATAGATTCAATCGGAGAATGTGTTTCAATGCCCAAGACCTTTAAATTGTCACAAGTAGGTTTCTTTTTAACAAAAAAAAGGTCACGAATAAGTAAAATTTATTGAGTAAAACTACAAGAATCTTTCAAAATTCGAAAGTTTATGAAAAATACATACTTTCACTGATTGAAAGTTTTTTTTTAATAAGTCCACACTAAAATCCGAATCAATATTTACAAATATTTGAAATTTAACAGATCCTGGCGGTATATGAGAGCCTGTATTATACAGGGTGGTCTCATTTTAGTTGGAATCTTCATCAATTTACCATAAAGGCCAAGTTTACACATTTCGTATCAAAAAACTTGTGGTAGTTTCTTCAAAATGGAGACAGAATTGACAGAAAGTTTATTGCCTCAAAAAATAAACGTAAAAAAAGATTATGGCACAGAAAATAAGGCGTCAAGTTGCAAAACCCGCCTTATCCATTCAAAAAAAATTGGATTAATGACGTATATTAATTGTGAAACCCTGAAATCTACATAAACATAGTCCCAAACTGCAGCAAAAGTCGCCTATCTATACTAATATAGGTATAAAATCCTTGTGACTGACATACTGATTAATCACGATCCTGCTCAAACCACTCAACGTAAGAAGCTCAATTTTGGCATACAGGTTGATTCTAGGGTGTAGAGGTTCGATAAGAAGGGATTTTTCGAAATTCCAGTTCCAAGAGGGTGAAACCACCCCCCAAATATTACAATATTTTTTATTTAAAAAACGGTCAAGTTTCCGAAAAAACGCTTAAACACGTATATTTTATTTTGTTTTTTACATATTTTAAGATTTTTTAAAAATGTATACAGGATGTTTCGAAAAATCTAGTCATTGATTAACCACGATCCTGCTTAAAGCGCTTGACGTAAAAAGCTTATTTTTGGAAAACAGATTGACTTTAGGGTGTAGAGGTTCGATAAGAAGGGATTTTTCAAAACTCGAATTCTAAGGGGGTGAAACTATCCCTCAAATATTAAAATATTTTTATTCAAAAACCGGTGAGTTTTTCGGAAAAACTCTTTAACACGTATATTTTATTTTATTGTTTTACATATTTTAAGGTTTTTTATAAATTTATACAGGGTGTTTCATAAAATATGACCATTGTGTAATCAGGATTCTGCTTAAACTGCTTTGACGTTTAAAGCTGATTTTTGGCAAACGGATTGACTGTGGGGTGTACAGGTTCGATAAGGAGGGGTTTCTCGAATCTCAAATTCCAAAAGGGTGAAAACGCCCGCAAATATTACAACATTTGTTATTTAAAAAACGGTTAGTCTTTCGGGAAAACGCTTGGACAAGCATAATTTATTTGGTTTTTTACATATTTTGAAATTTTTTAAAAAATCCTACAGGGTGTTCCAAAAAGTTGGGTAATTTCTTAACCACGATTCTGCTTAAACTGCTTGACGTAAAAAGCTTATTTTTGGCAAACGGATTTTTCGAAAGTCAAATTCCAACGAGATGAAACTATCACTCAAATATTACCAAGTTATATAATAATATCGCCATATTGTTTTTTCTCATGCTGACATAAATGTGAGAAAATTTTATCCAGTTTGTATGTTAATGGAAATTCTTGCTTTGCTTTATCATCACCATTACAAATGATTAATTCGACGCGAACGAAGTCGCTGGTACACGCTAATTCCTATATAAAATTCACTACAAATTACGTTACTGCAGCAAAATTCATCTTATCCACTTTTATTTGATTTTTATTGTCATTTTATCGTTGCAAATCCTGTATTTTTTCATAGGCTTTTTACGCAAGTATAATATTACTATACTGACGTTTTATCCATTTCAAATCATTACCCATTTTAATAAAATAAGCATATCTAATATATCAAATCATACTGCAACAAAACCCGGTTTATCCGAATTATTTTTGTTATTTTTCTGTTTAAAAATGAAAAATTAATTTTTATTTCTAGTAAAACAAGATACAAAGCAATGATTTTATTCAATGGACACGTTTTTTTTGTCAAATAAAGCTTCCGTTTGTGGGATAAGACGGGTTTTTCAACTTGACGCCTCAACTATTAATAAAAAAAATTACAGAATCTTCTTCTGACTAACTACTTGACGCCATTTTTAAAACACCACTTGAACGCCAAAAGTTAAGCCGTATATAGTCAAGTGAAAATGAATCAAATCTTGACTTGTGACATGATTAGATGACTTGACTCTCGTGTAAAAAATACTAATAATTAATTAACAACAAATACGACTTACCAATTCAAGTAAATAAGGCATCATCACTGTTTCTGTCCCCCGAAACGCTGAATTTTGAGATTTCCAAGCCAAAAATACATCGCACTCTTTTTTATAATGTGTTCGGGAGTTCACTAGTACAAAACTTCACTATTTTTAGTTGATTTCACTAAAATTACCGATAAAAGTTGATTTTTCTTTGTAATTTCTTGAAAACCCGTCGAAAAATTCGCGAATATTTGTTTATAAATTAACAAAAGAATGTATAAACAAGTCCCCAGCAACCCCTTTGACAGCGCAATGCACAGCTTGCTATGTGCGTTAAACATTCAATACAGAGTTTCGTTATTTGAATTTTGTATTAAAAATAATACGAAAATACTAAAAATTGAGATTTCAATTTAAAAAAATAGCTTTTTATAGTTCTTTAAACAGCTTTTTTGAGTTAACTCTGAGTTAAATCTATATTGTAATAATGTTTTATAGTATAATGTATATAAAACAATAAATAGCCTTTAATATAATAAGTTTATAGTAAAAAAAATAATATCAATGCTCTTTTAAACCTTATTAACTGCTACAGAGTGATCTGTCAGACACCTCACGCTAAATACTCCACTAATTTCCTAAATTTACTGTTGTAGTAATGAGTATTGTATGGTTTTTGTTGTTTATTTGTTTGTTTTATTAGACATATATTAAAATTAAGTTAGATATGTGCTAATTTACCATGAATACATATTAGAAAATTTGTATTGATGGCCAATAACATTTTTTTCCAAATGGTTGACGTTATAGCACAAAATATACCAAGAAAACTAAAACTAAAGGTGAATATTGAAAGATACTATGGTATGCGAAACAACAGTTGAAGAGAAGTGACTAAAAATGAGAAGTATTTGCTCTATGTGCTCTTAAAAAAAAACATCGAGTATCCCTATACAGTTTGCAAAAAGAAACCATTTGCCTACAGTGCTCAAGAAAAATATGTTTAAATTGCTGCGAGTATAATAATATGAGAAAATATTACTTTTTTTTGTTTTCCACATATTTTTTTAAATAATGTTTGATTGCAATGTCACAATTATTGTTTCTATTAATGTTTTAATATGACAGAATACAAAAGATTATATTCGACAGTCTTTGTAATGTGTCTATGCTTTATCTGCAACGTTTTGTCGACACAAGCAAAACGTACGACAAGTCGTTGAGTATGGAGCGTCCTTTATATTTCTTTGTTGTCTTAGTTTATAATTTACATCAAAACAGTTAATAATTACATACTTTTAATCAAAGTACATATCACAAAAATCAGAATAAAACACCTGCATATAAATTTTTATGTCTTGTTAACTATAAAATCCGTCTTATGCAATAGTAATTCCTATAGTAAATTACATACTCAACATTTTTACTGTTGGACTAGCTAAGTGAAGGCTAAAATTATTAAAATCTCGTAATTCCTATAGTAATTAACAAAGAACTTACTCTCTTTGTTCTTTGAAATTATACCGACATTAATTTATTTAGAGAATATAAAAATTAATATGTTTTTTTGTTTAATATAGAGCTGACTCAGTGACATGGAATCCCCACAAACTGCTCACAGCACCTCAGCAATGTTCTACGTTCCTCGTGAAGCACGAAAAAGTTCTTTCAGAAGCACATTCAGCAAATGCAGCATATTTGTTCCAAAAAGACAAGTTCTACGATACAAAATATGATACAGGTAGGTCAAAAACATTATAAAAATACCCTAATTATTAGTATCTGGTTTACAATTAACCACAAAAGATTTTTTTAATAAATAAAAAGTCCGAAAAAGTATATTTTTGGCTATTTCTTACACATTTTCAAGGCTCGCAGAATGGGTGTAAACATTACGTTAAAATTATGAAATTTTCACTATTTGTAGGAAATTTTATGTACTTTTAAAATATATAATCCTTTAAAGACTTGAACTCTTTGGTTTTGTTAGAAAGTTGATTTTTTCAACCCTTGTTTTTGAACAATATTTGATGATTGCTAAAAATTCGTCTTTATATTATTATACCGTATTCATAAGATCAAAAAAGAGTATATTTCCTTATTCCAAGCCATTTAATTAGGTAATATCGCAGTAGTTTCATAAAAATCTGTGACTTACCCAAAATCGCCAATTTTTTTGTATAAAAAAGTCGCAAAATTTTCAATTTTTGGCTATTTTTCATGGCGCTCAAAAAAACAGTAATCATCACGATAAAATTATGAAAATTTCAGGATTTGTAGGAAATTTTATGTACTTTCAGAATATATAAACAGTTAAATTCTTAAATGATGCAATTCTTTGAAAAAATCGATTTTCTCAACCCTTATTGTTTTTGAACCATTTTTTATAATTCAAAAAAAACATTCCAAAAATACAGTATGTAAAAATAAAATGCCTGTTTAAAACAAACCTTTTTCTACAGGTGACAAGCATATACAGTGTGGCAGAAGAGCCGATGTCCTCAAGTTCTGGTACATGTGGAAGGCTAAAGGAACGAAAGGATTTGAAAACCACATAGACAAAACCTTCGACAACGCAAACCACTTCCTCAACATCATAAAAGAACGACCTGGCTTTGAACTGGTACTACCCGAACCCGAATGCACCAACATCTGCTTCTGGTACGTACCACCAAGCCTCAGAACCTACCAGAAAGAAAACTTCAACTCCACTGTACAAAACGATGAAGAATTCAAGCTGAAACTTCATTCAGTAGCACCCAAAATTAAGGAAAGAATGATGAAGGAAGGTACCATGATGGTAACGTACCAAACCCACAAAAGCAAGCCCAATTTCTTCAGGATAGTGTTCCAAAGTTCGGGGTTGGATAGAAATGATATGCTCCATCTTGTTAGAGAGTTTGAAAGATTGGGTGAGGATCTTTGAAGTTAAAAAAAGGGTATTTTAGACAAGTTTTTTTTCTCTAAAATATTGAAAATTGTTGGTTCTGATTTGGTAGAAGAAATGTATACCCAGAAATTTGTTAAAAATATCACGCATCACACATTGTATGTTTTATCATAGATACAAAAAGTGGTAGGTATATAAATTTGACTGTTAAACCAAAAAGTATTGGATATACAACACTAAAAAATTTTAATTACTATTTTTATAACTGTATTCTGTGCTTGAAGTGCCTAAGATACAAAAAAAAACGGCGTCCAGTTGGCTTGGAAATGAATATCGATGACATTCTCCATATAATTTTACATATTTATATAAAATGACATCGATCATCCTTTCATAGCCATCGCTGACGCCGTTTTTTTTTTGATCATACAGTATTTTCTTTATATTTCTTTGAGTTTAAATCATTTTTTACTGGTCTATAATATGTTTTCAAAATCTTTCTGCATATAAAAATACCTTTAAATTTAATAGTAATTTTTATATACTACTACTAGTACATTTATCGTTTTTTCTTAATTTATTTTATATAGTTTAAGTTTATATAGTATTTTTTCAATGTATAATAATCATTTTTGATGTAAATACTTTTATTTGTGATAAAAAAAATGATTGCACATTAGAATATTGTTGTTATTTACCTGCAAACCTAGATCCTATAATTTTGACTTCCCCAATATTTTTTATGATATTTTTTACCAAAAAAACACATAAATATTCTTTTAATTAACAAAATTTCAAACATATTTTGGTTATTTATAACAAGTAAAGAAATAGAATAATTTATACCAACAATATATAAATTCTAACAGTTCTTTTTTTAAAAATATATACCCTATGCTCGAAAAAAAAACGGCGTCGGCGATGGCTATGAAATGAAGATAGCTGTCATTTTATATGTAAATTTGTATGGGAAATGTCATGTCCGTCATTTTCCAGCCAACTGGGCGCCGTTTTTTTTGATCATATACATAATATAAAAATTAATAGATATGAAATTATTAATAAAATATCATATTGCTTACTTTACTGATATCAGCTAGAATACCTAGGAAGAGGACACATATATTTTGATGATGATATTACTAAATCATTTATATAAACTTATACATGTCTTGTCCTACCTCACCTAAATCACCTACCAATGTATAAATAAGCTTCCTATGTATAAAAACAAACAATTTTTATATAATTCTATGTAAAAACAGTTATAAAATCTAAAAACTATACAAAAACAGTATTATTCCTATTACTAACTCCATATATTTTTGCCTAACTTCTCTGTGCACTTATGCATCAAAAGTAGCTCCACAATTTCGACATTTCTTCTCCCTCAGAGCCAAACAACACAAAAGACCAAGTGGAAAAAAGAATATAGCACATAAAACACCCAAACAGGTAAAATCATCTTGCAGTACCCCTACCCTACAAGCTGGACAAGCTCCTATAAAGTAATAATTAAAAAGAAGTATTTTTAGTGAGTAATAATAAATTATTACCTATTATAACTACATCTGGCTGAGTTTGAGTTATTATAACGGTGGTAGCAGGTGGTATCGCCCCGTATCCTTGTTGTGTTCGGACAAAATTAGGGTACTCTGGTAAATATTGCCCAGGCTGAGCAGTATACGGAGGTGGAGGTGCCGTACCTTGGTAAATATGGGTATCTACAAGTGTTTTTTTTTAACATAATATAAGAATAAATAATTTAAATTATTGATAATTAACCTTGGGCATATTGTTGGTAATCGGGTGGTGGACCAGGAGGAGCTGATGATTCTTGATGTTTACTCATTTTCCTGTCTTGGTATGATGCAAAAAAATAACTCCTATAGCACAAATATCGTATGACTACACACTAAATGTATCATGCTACGATATAGAATTCTCTGTAATCACTAAAACAATAGAATTGTGCGTCAAAAAATTATAGTATACTATTTTAAAAACAATGCTCGCTTTAACAAAATTCACCCATATATCTCTGGTCTTTAGAATCCTTATAATGTAGTATAGAAAAACAGATCCTCAGTTGCTAAAATTCTAAATAATTAAAACACTTTTACCTATATTTTTAGCAGGGTGCTTTGGAATTTGATAATCGTTTTTTATTTGATTTTTCTAGGTTATTTTAAAAGTCAGGAAGTGTCAAACAAATATAGGAATGGCATAATTTACAAAACATCGATATGTTGTATCAAATGAATCTATAAATTTGTCAAAAGAAATTTGTATTAAATTATTCATCTTTATTTCCTGCTTATTCAACTATTTCCAATTATGGTGTAGCCTCCCTCACATATTTAGATACTCTCTTTGCAGTTGGGCCCATTTTTTATTGTTGGCGTTGGCTATGCGGGCCCAAGTTATCACTGCTATTTTCCTAATATCATGGTCCCATCTCAGGTTCGGCCTTCTTCTAGGTCTCCTTATGGGTACCATGCTGTAATTGTCCATCTTGCCAAGTGTCCTGCTCATTGCCACTGGAGAGATTTTATTCATTTAGTGGTATCTATTTTACCTGGGTCTTTTGGTATATTCACTCGTTTTTTTTTAGAGTTTTTGTTAGTTATTCCCAGCATTTTTTGTCCCGTCGAACGTTATGTGACATGCTGCTTTCTTATGATGTCAGATAATCGAGCAAAGTATTTTAGCTAATATATCGACACTTTATAGAAAAAATATCGATACATTGTAGTTCTCTCTATCCATAAACTGTCAAGCAAATCTAACCTCACATTTTGTCGGAAAAAATAAAATTTTCATGCGATTTAAAATAGTTTTAGAATCTCTTGAAATTTGAAATATGTCCTTATTGTTAAAATCTAGTATTAAACCACACACAGGTGATTTTAGTTCATGTTTCAGGACTTTATTCACCCTTTCAAAATGCTTAAGCAAGAACAATTCAAAAGATCCCAGTGAAACAAGTTCTTCCCCGTTAAAAAGACTTTTAGAAGAAGCATCTTCGTTTGAAGACGCCAAACCAACAAGCCCCGAACAAAAATGGGCCACCATGCCATATCCAGAAGGTATATTAATATATTTTACCCATTCTAGCTACATAATTTTGCCATACTTTAGGTACAAGAATTAGGAAACAAGGCGACTACTTCAAGAACCCCAAAAAGGACTCTAGAGAGAGTTCGATCATTTTATTCCCCGGCCAGGGCAGTCAGTACGTCGGGATGGCTAAAGATCTCCTTAAATTCCCCATGGCAAAAGACCTGTTTGAATTAGCCAATTATATTTTGAAGTACGATCTGTTAAAACTGTGTTTGGAGGGCCCAAAAAGTCAACTCGATGAAACCAAGTACAGTCAGCCAGCTATAATGGTCTCTTCTTTGGCCGCTATAGAAAGATTGAAAGAAGAAAGGCCTAGAGCTGTGGAAAATTGTGTAGCAACCGCTGGTTTCAGTTTAGGTGAAATCACAGCTCTGGTGTTTGCAGGTGCAATAGGTTTTGAAAGAGGTATTTTTAAAGATAAATGATAAGTTTTTGTATTTATTCACAACTTTCAGCACTGCATTTGGTTAGAATACGTGCAGAATCAATGCAGATAGTCAGTGAGACGTATAAAGGTGGTATGGTTACAGTTTTCTATGCTCCAGACAGTAATGTAAACTTTGCCTGTAAAAAGGCAAAAGAATGGGCCATCGATAAGGGTGATGAATTACCTGAGTGTCGAATAGCTAATTATCTGTATCCTCACTGTAAGGTTGTGTCTGGAAGTGAGTCAGTAAGAATATTTTTTATATTTATTTTTGTATATAAAAAAGTTTTTTTTTCCACTAGGCTATAGATTTTTTGGAGAAAAATTACAAGGAATTCAAAATAAAAAAGGTAAAAAGGCTTGCAGTAAGTGGAGCTTTTCATTCTGACCTAATGAAAGATGCTGTGGAGCCCTTTAAGAAAGCCCTTAGAAAGAGTGACGTGCAGGACCCTATAATAAGTGTTTATTCCAATGTCGATGGTCATAAATACAGAGACGCTGAACATATAAAAAAACAACTACCTAAACAGGTATTTATTAATAATAAAAAAAATAAAAAAAAAGTAATTATCTGATTTTTCCTAGATTATTAGGCCAGTTAAATGGGAACAGTTACTGCACGTGATGTATGAAAGGCAATCAGGTGAACATTTTCCTAGAACTTTCGAGTGTGGACCTGGAACAAGCCTTAAAAGCATTTTGAATCAAGTTAATGCCAAAGCTGGGCTATCATGCTTCAGCATCGAAGCATAGATATTGTATTAAAATAAAATTAAGTTTAAAAAAGTTGTTGTTAAGTAATAAAGTAATATTTTCTACCTAGTTGTTCTGTGTTTTATTTTAAAACATTTCCTTTTAATAATGGGAAGAGTATTTAATTTGCCTTGTAAGAAAACATGATATATCCTGGCGCATTCGCCAGTTTGTGGAAAAAACTAACAATAATGCCTGAAAGAACCAAATTTTGCAAAAAAATTCCTTATTAAAGTTTCAAACCCTTAAAAACCGATTTTTTAACATTCAATAACTAAGTGGATCAGACTTTTGATGGAATTTCTAGCTGCTGTCTTTAAAAAACATGAAATTTGAACAAAAGTCATTTTAAATTATACTTGTTATTGAGGAACAACCCGATTTTACGACATTTATCCCATAATGATAAAAAAATCTTAAAAGTATAAATAGAAAAAGAACACAAAGCTCAGATGGCTACAAATATTTTTTTTTAAATTGTATATTTAAGAAATATTACTCTCTAGCCAGATTTAAACGTGCTTTTAAAAAATTTGGACTGTACCTAAAATATTCATTATTTTGTTTTAGTGCTATACGTATTCTTAAAGAGCATAACATTTTATATAATTCCTGTAAATTTCAGTTTTTTCGTGCTGTTATTAATATTTTACTGGTAAATAGAAAAACTGGAATTATTTTTTAGCATTGCTCAAAATTTCCGAAAATTGGCCTGTCTCTCCCGTGCACTCCCTCAAAACTACTAACTTTTCAGACTAAATCAAGACATATTCTAAAAGAATATAAAATTCTACATACGATAAGTATAGTTTTAGATGTTTTAAACCATTTCTAATATATTCTTAAATGCTATATATGAAAAATCGTATGTTTATGACAAGCTCTTAAAAAAATCGGACTACACTTGAAGTTTCGAATATTTTCTTTTATTGGTATATATAGCCGGAAAGTACATAAAATTTTATATAATTCCTGTAAATTTCAGTTGTTTAGTACGGTTATTAATATTTTTACTGGTAAATAAAAAACTCATATTGTTTCTTTAGCGTTAGTCAAAATTTTAGAAAATTGGACTGTCTCTCCCTAACAGTCACTCAAAACTACTAACTTTTGAGATCATCTGAAGACATATTCTAAAAGAATATAAAATTCTACATACGACAAGTATAGTTTTAAATGTTTTAAATCGTTTCCTATATATTCTTAAAGGCAATATATAAAAAATCGCATGTTTATGACAAGCTCTTAAAAAAATCGGACTGCACTTGAAGTTTCGAATATTTTCTTTTATTGATATATATAGCCGGAAAGTACATAAAATTTTATATAATTCCTGTAAATTTCAGTTGTTTAGTACGGTTATTAGTATTTTTACTTGTAAATAGAAAAACTCATATTGTTTCTTCAGCGTTAGTCAAAATTTCAGAAAATTGGACTGTCTCTCCCTGGCAGTCCCTCAAAACTACTAAATTTTGAGATCAACTCAAGACATATTCTAAAAGAATATAAAATTCTGCACACGACAAGTATGGTTTTAGATGTTTCAGATCATTTTTTATATCCTTTTAAACGTTATATAGAAGAAATCTTATGTTTTTGACGAGTTTTGAAAATAATCCTGTACAAAACCATACATTTTTAAATAATTTCTGTAAAATTTAGTTATTTAAAAAGAGTAATAATTAAATTTCTTCAACTATTGAATATAGAGTATCCAAATATGTGAGGGAGAATTCTAACAAAAATTGACAAAATAAAACCACAAAGAAACAAAAAAAATTAGTATAATAAAAACTTATCTATATTTACAATGTATAAATCTATTTTATTTATTTTACATATCTATAAACGCATTTCTTGTTACTTTGTTCTAATTAAGAAGGTACTAGGTATGTAAATATTTCAGTATTTTTTTTTATTCCTTCAACTCTTTCAATTCAGTACAACATCGGTACTACTGATTATTATCATTAAAAGATCTCTCAAAATTTTTCTCTTTTAGTTTTCATCTGGAACTTTGAAAAAATAACTTTCCCATCAAGTTTTTTTTATAGTTATAACTCTGTAACTTCTTCATCTTTACTGTATTTCCTGTAACAAACGTGACCAATATCGTCACCTTCAATGACATAAGGTCCCTTATTCCTGAAAGTACCGTATCCTTCAGAATGGTCGTCACTATCCTGGATTTTTTTCGAAGTTTTTACTGGATAACTCTGACGAACGTGTTCTTCCTGGTACTCCTTAGTGTGGTACTCTGGATAGGTGTTTCTGTTTGAATGGTGATGGTGATTGTACTTTCTGGCAATGTCTTTCTGTAGTGAATTTCTTTCTGGTGATGTATCTAAAAAATATTAATAATAATAATAATAAATGCCTTTATTGTCAAAAAATTTTACAATTTGTAGACAAAGGTAAAGTAAACAAACAAACTAAACAAACAAACAAAAGATAATACAAAACATTATACAAATAATATTGTCAGTCTTATTGTTTAAAATAAACATTTATATAAATGTTTACAATGTCAAAGAATAAAAAAAAATAAAAACAAGTGTTTACAGGATGAAATTCGATTATCAAAATATAATTCATTTACGGCGTAGAAAGCTTTGTCTAGTAAATAACAGTTCAATGCTTTGCGAAATGAAGAAAATTATGTTATGGATTTGATTTCAAATGGCAGGTGATTGTGCATTTTTTTCGAGTTGTATAATATTGAACTTTTAACTAGTTCTGAGCGTGGGGTAGGTAGATAAAGATCTTGCTCCGCGTTCCTGAGTGGATAAGTGTGAGATGGCCTTTCTTGAGAAGCTGATACATGTTTACGTATTAGGCAAACGGATTCAAATATAAATAAGGAAGGAAGAGTCAATATTTTTAATTCTCTAAAAAAGCCCCGGCAATGAGTTCTGCTGTTTAGTCCCAGTGAATATCGAACAGCTCTCTTCTGGAGCTTGAAAATGCGGTCAAATTGAGCCGCACAACACGTACCCCAGAATGGAAGGGCATACCTGAGGTGCGACTCAAAAAGTGCATAATAAACAGTTCTAGCCACTGACAAGTTAAGCTCCTTAGAAACAGACCTTAATGCAAAACAGGCAGAGCTCAATTTTTTCGACAAAGCTTCGATATGTATGTCCCATTTCAGAGAATTGTCCACAACAAGCCCTAAGAATTTTACGGATTTTACGACGTCAATGGTGGTGTTGTCAAGTACAAAAGGCTGCAACGAGTTTTTATACGACAAAGCCTTAGTTTTAGAAATGTTGAGACTCAGGAGGTTCGAATCGCACCAAGATTTAATGGTGATTAAGTCATTTGATATAATCCTATGAAGTGCCGCGATGTCCTTGTTGCTCCAAGTGAAGCTAGTGTCGTCCGCAAAAAGACATATTTTGCCACTGATGTTTATGTTAGCAATGTCGTTAATAAAAAGAAGAAACAAAATAGGGCCTAGTACTGAGCCTTGTGGTACTCCACATTCTATTGGCTTGCTAGAAGACAACGTGGTATCCACCCTCACAAGTTGACTTCTGTTGCTCAGATACGACTTAAACCATTCGAGAGATGTTCCCCTGAACCCATAGTGCTGCAGTTTATTAATTAGGATCTTATGATTTACACAGTCGAACGCCTTAGAAAAATCACAGAAAGTTGTTGCTGTACAATGATGGTTATTTAGGCTGGAGTAAACTTTATTAAGGAGGGAAAACATAGCATCATTTGTGGACTTGTTGCTTAGAAATCGAAACTGATGTTCAGTAAGTATTTTGTACTTAAACAGAAAAGATACCAGCCTTTCTATGATTAAAGTTTATGTTAAATAGTTATTTATGTATCAAGGGTTAATTACCTATATTATTCTTCATTTCACTACTAACATAGTACAACTCATCATAATTTCCTCCATTACTCAATCTATTGTTCTCCTTAATACCATTTCCTTCATTGCTGAGTCTAGGTTTAATCCTGATACTACTGATATTATTATTGCTGGGTCTACCCAAAGAATTCACATCTCTCTGAAAGTAGGCTCCAGCAATTGACATGGCTGTCAATTCTCTAGCTTCTTTCTTAGCCTTCTTCTTGATGGTCCTGGTATAATCTTTGGTACCGCGTCGTTTCAGAGTGAAGTCCCGTTCACCGGTCTGGCTTTTCGTGTTCCACTGGACCCATTCATGACGCAACATGGGATCTTTGGGACCCCAGTTGTGGGATGGTTCCAGAGAAGCTTTCAGTTTCTAATGGGCAAAAAATCTGTTAAATTTGATAACATACAGGGTGGTCCGAACTGTATTCCTGAAACTTTGGCAGCGTATTCTGCAGGTCTTCGTTTCGGAGATACAGGGTGTAGAAGTTTCATTTTTGTTTTGATTTTTTCCAAATTATTTATGAAATAACGTCAATATTTGGATGAAAATTGTTGTTTGGGAGTTGATGAGATGAGAAATTTGATTTTAAAGTCAATATAATATGACTCCTACTTGTAGAGGGCGACATATCTATATATACTCCTATATCTTGGTAAAAATCGCTACAAGTAATGGTTCTTGAGATATTTGTAATCGAAATTATCAATATCTGTCATCATTGATATAAATTAAACATATGTTGACTAAGTTATTAGACTGAAATCATAAATTTGAAATGTTTTTGTGCCAAAAATTCAACAGAAACTCTTTTGTCATCATTTTTTTGTCAGAAAAAATTATGATTAATTTAAAAAAATAAAAATTTCTCAAATTTGTTATTTCAGTCAAATAACTATTTACTCAGCGTGTTTATTTTTTGTCAATAATGACATGTATTTTTCATTCTAAATATCTTGTGAACGGTTGCTCTTCAAAACAGTTTAAACACATGTAGGTGGCGCCCCGTACCAATAGGAGTCATATTGACATCACAATCCCAAATTCCTCATGTCAAAAAACTCCCAGACACCAATTTTCATTGAAATATTGACGTTACTTTATAAATTATATGGAAAAAATGAAAATAAAAAAGAAACTTCTACACCCTGTATCTCCAAAACTAAGCATTTTAGGACATATATTGATACAAACTTTTTTACTCATTTTTATCTGCAGAATATGCTGCCGAATGCCGAAGTTTCCGGAATACAGTTTGGACCACCCTGTAGATAAGAGTAAGTACTGATCACAGTCTATTTATTAGACAGCCTGTCAAGTTAAAATGGTGAATTTCCCGTGATTTTTTTTTCACTCTTCGAGTTATGTCCTTGTTGACTAAGGAATTAGAAGAAAGTGAATTAGGGGATCTACTGATACTTCTATATACAGAAACCCCACACGCACTGGACAATAACTACTCAAAAACTAGATACTCGTATAGTCAACTGGATGTCTAATAAGGAGACTGAAGTACTGGTAATGCTTAGTAAAACTTACGTCTACTGCTGTATATCCATCTTGCTTCCGCATGACAAATACTCCCATGACAAAAACAAACAGGAAAGCTATGAGTACCATGCTCCAGCCGACTGCGTACAACCAAATTGAGTCTTCTTTGTATGTACCTTCGAATGGTAGAGTTACCAAACCCCATACGAAGATGGCAGTAAGGAAAATGGGTATGAACCACCACAAAAACAGCCAGAATTTCGACAAAAGTCGACCCAGAATGAATTCAAAGTCAGATTGAAGTCTTGTAGTACCTAAAGGTTTGAATATATTAACTAGAAGTTTGTATAATTATTTATTTATAAAAAAAATCTTACCATAAAAAGCTACAAAAGCTATAACTTCGATCACTACAGTGACCAAAATCAAGTTTCCCACTACGTAGTGATCTAGTAACCGTACTAATTCAAAGTCGTACCGTAATAGTACCAAAGTTCCGAAGAAAAATCCACAAAATCCGAAAATAAGACTTGTTTGCCATCTTTTTAACCTGATTCCATCATGACCGTATATTGCTTTGAGTAAAGTATAGGTCAGTGTAGCCTAAAATAATGAAAATATATCATTATCACTATTAAAAAAAGTCACAAATAAATAAAGTATGTACCATGCTGACTAGGCCCGAAAACACAAACAGCAAATACAGAGCTATCATCCAGAAGGTGAACTCCGTATTGTTTTTCGCAAGAATTGAGTCATAGATGGACGCAAACAAGTTCACTTCTGTAATTTCTGGATTGGATGATGAAGACAGGTTGACATTTTGAGTTAAAATGCTTGATATAATCACAGTGCCAGTTCCAAAAAGAAGATTCGTTGATATATAACCAAGAGCAGTCCTAAAAATGCATAATGTTCTTTAATGACATGCTTATATCTAAGAGGATGATTATTATAGTCTTATTCTAAGAAAAAAACTTCGTATGAATGTATGTCCTAAACATATTGATAATCTTTTTTTCGTAGAATAGGTTCAAGAACAACCCCCTCAAATATCAGGCTGTCGTTAAGGAACATCCTGTATATTGTTTAAATAATTCATAAAATAGTTAAATTGTTTTTAAAAAAAAACTGTTTAGTCTTTTTTGAAAACAAATATAGTTAATAGACTTTCTAGAAACTTAATATAGTTGATATACAATTGTATAAAATAATTTGTACCATAATGGGTTCACTTTGTTATACATTATCCCAGCGTTGGTAACGAATGATCCAAAGCCTATGTTTGTGGAAAAAAATATTTGTATAGTAGCGTAATACCATATCTAAAATAAATAAAAAAATTTATAAATAAAATGGTTATATTAGCAATAAAATTCAATTTATATCTAAAAGAAAATAGGTACCTCTTATCAATAAACTATAAAATAAATTTAGATATAGGAAAAAAGTTACCTCAGCTTTACCGAGCAAACTCCAATCTACATTTTGAAAAAATATCCACAAAACGGACAATTCCGACTCCAGAAGTATAGATTTTGTCGTCAAAGCTATGTAACATGCCAAAGTTGGGAAAAATAAAACTAACAATGACCTTATATAGCTCTTAGTTCGTTTGATTGATCTATAACAACAATATTAAAGTATTTATATAAAATAACTTATTCATTTTAATACTTACATTAAAGTAACGATTACCCAAATGAAAAACAACACTGCAGTGTATATTCCAAAATATACAGGGTCCTCAAAAGGTCTTTTAATAAAAGTACTCCTAAAATTTTCAAAAAAAAAACATATAAAAGTTTGTTTTAATAAATAAATTAAGAAATGGTACTACCTGAGACACTCCTGTCCATTTTTAGGTGTTGCCGTGTATCCATCCTGAAAAATTATATTAATTAAAGAAGTTCAATTAGTAATTTAACTCCTATTTAGATATATAAACTTATTTCTGTGATATTTGAAGTACATTCAGTAAGTTTTTCGTACTTACTTCGGTTATGACCACGCCATTGTTGCACTCGGCAAAAGGAATAGTACCTTTCAGGACCCAGATAAGGTACATTATGGCAAGACCCATATACAGGGGGTAGTAGATACTTAAAAAACAACCAGCTAGCAACTTAATGTATCCTATACCTACAAAAATAATTGTAACTCAGTACATCTGCAGATAATGCAATTAATGTTAAAACTAGTGATGGGCAAGAGTTTGGTTTTCGTCTCGACCAAAAATCAAAACTTAGCATTCAAATGTCATTTTTTTGGTGTGAAGTTACCTTTAAAAAATGGCACGGCTCTCCAACTCTTAATGAAGCCCTCCTGGGCCATTTGGCCAACGCCCAATTCGAGGAACAGTAAGGGGAGGCCAATTATCACAGTTAATATGGCGTAGATCACCAAAAAGGGTAAGCCTCCATGAACTAGGGTGGCGTTGGGCAGTCTGTAGAGGTTCCCTAGGCCCATTGCAATGGATATGGTACAGATAATGGTAGAAATATGGGAACACCATGTTTGACACGACTAGAAAGGAATAATATTTTTCAAAATTAATAGAGATATAAAGACAATTTTTATTTTACAAAGTATTGTTAATTTGATTTAAAAGATTGTATTTAAATAATAATAATAACAATTTATATTAATATTAATTACTCTACGTATAATTCCAGATCTTAAAGAAACAAGTAAATCTAGAGGTTTGATATAACGGTTACATTTTATTCACATGTTGCAACATTCCATAGAAATATCAACTTGAAAAAATCCGTTTATTGTGCAAGAATAACTCCAATATTTCCTGCAACGCAATATAAAATTTCAAAATAAACTAAAAAACAGTTTTAAATTAAGGTAGGTGTTAATTTTCAATGAGTTTTATAAATTGCTACTTTACCGGCTATTAAGAACATTAATTATTGTTGTTTGTTGTTTTCCTCCCAGCACATTAAACGACATTATTGACTTAAGTACCGTATGATCGAAAAAAAACGGCGTCCAGTTGGCTGGGAAATGAACATCAATGACATTTCCCATATAAATTTACATTTAAAATGACAGCGATCTTCATTCCATAGCCATCGCTGACGTTGTTTTTTCTCGATCATACGGTATAATGACTATAGAATTAAGCTCCGTTCATACATGTCAATCACGTGTGTGTCCCGTTCCGTCAATATATAAATACGAGCCCTAACAGCTATATGTTGGGACAAGGTCTTTTTTTGCAATAAAAATATTAATTTGTTAAGACGACTCAATTTATTTTGTTTATTATTCTAAATTCAAACATCACAATATGATCTAGGCAATTTTACTGTATTTTCATAACTTTGCAAACAAATCACTTTTGATAATAGCTTATTTTGCCAAAATCAAGCCAAATTTGCTGACAACTATATATTGGGACAGCACAACAAGAAATTTGTTTAATACGGAGTTACATCACCTTTCGCCTTAACAACTGCCTGAACTCTTAATGGCATTGTATTTACCAAAGATTGGCACATTTGAGGAGAAAAAAAATTATCCCAAATATCCTGCAGTTTTGTCCGCAAATCAAAAATTGTTCGTTGAGGGTGGTTTCTTAAATATTGCTTCATTTTATGCCACACAGTTTCTATAACATTGAGGTCCGGACTACTTGCAGGATAGGATAGAACTTTTATATTATTATTACCGAACCAATTTTTAGTTGATTTTGCTGAATGGCAATGCTCCATCTTGTTGAAAAATATAGTCTTCGTTTGGAAACAATTCTTGAGCACTAGGCAAAAGTGAGGTCTCAAGTATATGTTGATATTTTTGGGCGTTAACAGTGCCATCTATAAAATGTAATTTGCCCAAATCTCTTGCTGACATGCAACCCCAAACCATAATCCCCTTAGGAAATTAAACAATCCTCTTTAAGCAATCTTTATGAAAGGCTTCTGCTTGATTTCGTATTATTCGTTTTCGATTATCTCCAACGCAAACATCAAATTTAGACTCATCGCTAAATATGACCTTATTCCAATCATTTTGTGTCCACGATAATTTAGATTTTGCCCAATTGTAGCGGTTTTTCTTTGGCCTAAATAAGAATATGTATCAATAATCTTCAGGTAATTGATTATCCACACAAAATAAAGTTTACCTTGTAAAACCCCAGACCGCATTTATGGATATATTTTCGGCAACATTCTCTTGATATATTTAATCCAGTTACAGTATTCCATTTAACTGTTACTTTGCGAAGAGTACTTCTTCTCGCAGACTTGCAAATTTTTACTAAATTTCGTAAATATCTCTGAGATACAACTTTTGGCCTTCCCGAACTTTTACCTTTAACGCCTACACGGGCAGATTCGCCGTATTTTTTTATTATATTAAAGACCGTGGTTTTTGGAATACTTAAATCATCAGAAATTTTTCGAATTGTTTTTCCCGTACTGTATTGACGAATGATAATTTCGCGTAGTTTTTGATTTGTAACTTTTCCACGGACCATTACTTTGGATTAAATTAACAAAATTGAAAATTAAAAAAATTAAAATTACTTACAGTGCAATTACAAAGTATCGAGTCACTTACAAGCTGTCAATGCTAAAGTAAACAGTTTGCGACATTTGTGACGTTTATAGCAAAGCCGCCCATGATATTAATTATTGAAAAATACATGTCTCAACATTTAGTTGTCAGGCAAATTTGTCCTTTTATGAAAAAATCCGCTACTGTAAATATGGATTGATTTACAAATTCATAAAAATATTGTCAAGTTGTTTGGGATATATGGCATTTTGAAAAAGTCATTTTGAAAAACCAGGGCAATAATTCCAAAATATGACCTTGTCCCAACAATATACTTGTTAGGACTCGTAGTTATTTTTTATACAAGACGATAAAATGGTATTTTATGGTGTGGATGCAGCTTTATGTAACTATACCCTCCTCTTTTTTATGGTTCGAGTAGCTTTTTCTTGCTCATTAAGAACAAAAAGCAGCCACAGCTAATGTTCGACAAATTTTAAAATTGAAATTAACTAAAACTATCTGAATCGGAAGACAAATCTTGACTGATATGTATACGCATAGCCATCACCGATGTTGATTGAATAAGACTAAGACAGTACGGCAACTGAAAAATGACTGATATGTGTGAATATAGCTTTAATAAGAATTTTTTTATTGCTTGATCATTTTCTATATAGTAATTATATTGCGGTTTGTATAAAAATACAGCAGCATTTATTTAATTTATTTTTAACAAAGAAAAAATACGTATTAATTGTCTTATTGTTAAATAAAGCATAATCTTGTACAGAAATGAATATAACTTTTAATTTATTTGTTCATGGAGCTACATACAGGGTGAATCTTAAATTAAAACAAGTTCAAATAAAATTTGAATTTCTGGACTTATTTGAAAAACGGTAAAGAGAAAATATGTGTCTTTTTTTTTCGAGATCTACCAGCCCTGTGAAAAAAATTGCACTTATTTAAGACTCGCCCTGTATAATATATATGGCATGGATAAATACACCCACATTTCGTAAGGCTGCTGTATAAGTAATTTGAAAAAATCAACCGTGTGAAATACTCAATCGGTACATAATTTATGGCAATTATATTATTACGAAAATATAATTATTATATCGATCGTAATAATCCTGAACCCTTCACTTTTAAAATTAACACTCACTGAAATCTAATTTAATAAGTATAGATTTCCTGTGTTTCTTACAAAATAATTTTCCAAAAATTAAAAAAATGAAGCTACATTAGGAAACGTTGGCAATTTTAAGTTGCAAGTGATTAAAATTCTTGAAAAATCGTATTAAAATGAACAGAATTTGGTATTTCTACATCAAAATAAATCTAGTAATAGACCGAGAGCTGGCTACATAAACAACCTTATCATCGTTACATGGCTAATTTTTCTTGTGAAGTCTCCTTATGTGTAGCCATTAGGAAATAGTCATGTCTGCCAGCGCGATCCCGGGGCTTAAAGCGGGGGCAGCCAATCGAAAGGGTGTAATTTTAACATTAAAAATATTATAAGGTACACGAGTTATAATTGCCAAAGAGCTTTTATTTATTATTAAAAAACGTGGAAAATTGTAGGCAGACATTTTTCCCGTGGCTAAAATGCCGGCAGACAACGCGAAGGAGGCATGAAATTTTAACAAAAAAAAATAATCGCATACATGCATGCCGATTGGTGGAATGGCAAAAGGGCAGATGAAAAAAATCGTGAGTCAATCAGCTCTAGACACTTATCAAAAGCGCGATATTACTCTACAGGGTGAGTCTTGGATAAGTGCAAATATGTTCAGGGCTGGTATCTCGACAAAAGAAATATATTTTCTCTTTACCGTTTTTCAAATGAGTCCAAAATAACCGTTCAAGTTTGAAAATTTAAAAAGATATTTTTAGAAAGATTTTTGAGTCACATGTTTTTTTCTGTATTTGCATCCATTCTTTTAGTGTCGTAACAAGGTCATAACCATAGAGTAAAGCCTAAGCATGGTAGATTAAAAAATTATACCGTGGGCACTGAACCAAAAGTCGAAAAGTCGACATAATGTCATTCGGCATACATGTGAACCATATTTTTTTTCCAAAATTTCATGCCGTTGTCTGCCGGCATTTTAGCGACAAGAAAAATGTCTGCAAACTCTTTTCACGTAGGTTCATTAAATCAATAAAGCTAGTGTTCGCAATTATAACTCGTGTACCTTATAATATTTTTTAATGCCAAACAATCACCCTTTCGATTGTATTAATGAACCGTTATCATTAATACAATGAAATTTATTTCATTTTATTAATGAACAATACAATGAAATAATTTCATAACCTAATAATCGCTACACATGATCGAGTCTTCACAAGAAAAATTAACCATGATATAACGACTATAAACAGATTTTTTTGTAGCCAGCTCTTCGACTATAAGGTATGTTGATAAAAAAATAAACAGATTTAACAGATTTCAAAGAGTTACATGAAGAAAAGAAATGCTGTACAAAATCTTTACCATGGAGGAAAATCACAAATAAAAACGGTCAACGGTCTCTCAGAGGAAATTTCTATCACTAAAGGGCTCCGACAGGGTTGCTGTATATCCCCAACACTATTTAAAATTTATATTGCCAAGGCCTTACATCTATGGAAAAGAAAATGTAACGGAATGGGTATAGAACTAAATGACATATGCCTATACACCTTGCAATTTGCAGACGACCACGCCATAACTGCAAGCGACAAAGATGACATGGAATATATGGTGCGGAAAATAATTGAAGAATATGCTAAATGGGGTCTCACAGTAAATACAGAAAAAACAAAATACCTTCCAATTGGAGCTAATACAGAAAATCTTATTTTAGAAAATAATATGGAAATTAGGGCATGTGAAGATTACAGGTACCTGGAATCGATATTTACAGGAAATGGAACGGACGATAGAGAAATAAACAACAGAGTACTACAGGCACGAAGAGTTATCAGATGCATAAATGGTATTGGTATGGAGCACTGAAATTACAAAAAACAGAAAATATAATATATACGAGACACTAGTTAAAAGCATATTACTCTATGGATGTGAAACATGGCGACTCACTGAAAGGAACAAAAGGAAATTAGAGACAACAGAAATGGACGCGATTAGAAGAGCAATGAGAATTTCACGGAGGGATAAGATAGAAATGAAGACATTAGACAACAGGTGGGAATAGAGGGAACAATAGTAAATGATATAGAACAAAAACAATTAATATGATACGGCCACGTTCAGAGAATGCACAATGAAAGAATTCCAAAACAAGTCATTCATTGGATACCACCTGGTAAACGAAAGAGAGGACGTCCCAAGAAAACATGGATGGAAGGAATAAGAAGGTCGATGAGCGAGAAAAATCTGACCGAAGATCAATGGGAAAATCGCACAGGGTGGAAGTTAGGCATCGGACAACGTCGTAGGACGTTCTGACCCGAATTTATATATATACATGAAGAAAATTTGAAAAAGAGCATTATGATTAAACTTGTAGGTATTAATTTTTGTATAAAAATGTTCAATTTTTGTTAAAAATTGAATATACGTTGTTTCAAATTCAAGCAACTTACTTTTTTTAGCCTGAAGTACACCCCACATTCAAGTTTCCTTTTCAAAAAACACTTCAACACATAAGTCCAATTATCCAAAGATTCGCATCTTTTCAGGTAAGCCTGAGGACGATAACGCGAAGATACATAACGTACGTAATCCTTATTGTATCTGGACTGATTGTAATAATTATTATGCTTCATGTTATTAAGGTTTCAATAATTAAATTCATTTCCAGACACATTTTTTATAACAATTTTTTTTCAAAATTATTTAAACTAAAATAGTACCTTATAAGGTACTTCAACTAGCACTACTCGCGTTTTAACAGCACTATGATAGGTACTCCGATATTTTTTTCACGGAGTAGTACACAGTACCGGCATTTCGACTAAACTAAGTACTACTGTCTGATTCAACCATATGTCAATTGAATAATTTCGGCTTAACTGATGGGCAGTAGACCGTGAACAACATAGAAGAGGTTTCGTCTACTTAACAATATAGTGCTAGGAATTATTTCGTATATGCCATCATTGACCGTGAAATTAAGTGGAATTAAACCTTAGATTGAACTGAAAACAGTTCAATATAACCAGGAAATTTAAAAATATCAATTTAAAATTTGTTATTATTAAAGTTTTCGTCTTTTTATTAGTAATAAAAAATAAAAATTTTAGATTCATAAAAAAAAATGTAATAGTTTAAAAATTTCTTAGACCATCAAAATACATAGATGGAAAATACCAGTCCGCGTCATGTAACCAACATAACTGGAATCGTTACGTCACTTTTGGGCAGATATATGTATTAGAAAAAGCGTCCGTCAGTTATAAAATACAGGGGCTCATATTCACCTCACAACCTTTCAAGTTTCCTGTACAGGGTGGGTCAAATTCGACGCTTTTAAATGGAAACACCCTTTTCTATAGGAGATAGACGCAAACTAATATCGGTGTCTGGAGCTCAATTTTCATCAAAAACATGATGGTGCAAACCGCACATCAATATCTGTTACCGTTTCGGAGTTGCGGGGTGTTTTTCAAAAATGTGCATTTTTAACAAATCGCTGTAACTTTTTTGCTATGGAAAATTTTGTATTTCTATGAAAACATTTCCAAAGCACATTTTTACGTAGAATTTAATTGTTTAAGTATAATTTTTTTAAAATTAATAATTTAAGAGTTATCAACAGAAAAATTGATTTTTTATATGGGATACCCTGTATATTTTTAATTTATGGAAAAGAATTTAAAATTACCTTTCCAAAAATATAACACACTTGATATTTTGCTCGATTCCTCTTCGAGATATAGAGTATATAAAAATTCGCCCGCTTTAAATAAGTAGGCTTTGAACGGCACCGGCTGTAATGCAAAAAAAAATTTAGCTGTGAGCTTCAATTAAAACGAAAATAATATTTGCTATGAGAGATGCAGAATTTTATAACAATTTAAAATATATTTAACCAACATCAACCCATTTAAACTATATCTCATAACAATAAAAATAAATAGCAAACCAGGACATGAGATTTTGCTACAGGTGTTCGACATATCGACCGTCTTCTGTTATGGACAGACGGGGCAGTTTTTGAACATTTCTTGCAGAATTCATTAACTCAGTGGGGGTGCAAGATACCCTCTCATAACTGCTAAGTATTTCTAATTCTTGTCTAGATTATACAGAAGAATAAGGAACCTTTATTCTTCCCGCAAATATATCCATAGGGGATTAGATCCATGGGCACTAAGTCAGAGCGGCCTTGACGGCCAACAGCTGGGTTCTTGGTCAGCTATTCAATTATTCTTGAAATTGGCTGCAGAAATTTGCTGATAACTTCAGCGTTCAGAGGCGGTGCGTCGTCTTACTGGAAAATATGTTTTCCGAGGTTCCCTTAAGGGCATATCATCAATGAGGGGGTCCAAAAGCCTACTAGTTAAAAGTGGCGAACTTTTAAAAATCTGTATTTCGAAGGGATTATAACAAAATATCAAGTGTGCTATATTTTTGGAAAGGTAATTTTAAATTCTTTTCAGCTAATTAAAAATATACAGGGTGTCCCATATAAAAAATCAAATTTTCTGTTGATAATTCTTAAATTATTAATTTTAAAAAAAATATACTTAAACCATTAAATTGTACGTAAAAAGGTGCTTTGGAAATGTTTGCTAGGGATTTGTTAAAAATGCATATTTTTGAAAAACACACCGTAACTCCGAAACGGTAACAGATATCGATATGCGGTTTTCACCATCATATTTTTGACAAAAATTGAGCTCCAGACACCGATATTAGTTTTTGTCTATCTCCTACAGAAAAGGTTGTTTCCATTTAAAAGCGTCGAATTTGATCCACCCTGTACAAAAATGAATTAGATGTTTTAGTACACCCTGTATATGTAAATAAATTTCGAAAAATCTCTTGACACACTTTACCTGACCTACGCAACATATCAATTTGCAATATAATGCGTTGAAATTGTTTTCAAGACCAGTTTTTGGATTTCTGTTTTGCGTCATAATCTTATTAAATGCTTTATAATATTATGTACGATTATTTTCCGAATAACAAATCTATTTTGTCTATTTTGAATAGCTAGTAAAGGTGGTTTTCACTGATGGTAAATTATTTAGACCATGACAAAAAGCGATTTAAAAGAATCTCTTTAACCTAGTAGGTATTAGTGAAAATAACAAATTAGGAATTTCTTATGCGCAAACTATATTATTTGTTAGGGTTTTTTATTTTTATTTTTATTATTAATTTTGAGTGTTGAATTTGAAAATTAAGTATAATACATTTATGCAGTTATTGTTAAACAATCATAGAAATGTATTTTAGACAAAACAATATTATATAGAGTAATTGTATGGTCTCATCTCTGTTAGTCCTCGAATAAAAGCAACAAAAACATTAAAAACTTATATTGAATTTATTAAAAATTAAGAATTAATTAATTAAAAGGTTAAAATTCGTTCTGCAAATGTGATTCTTGACCAAGGATATCCCTGAAATAGTTTTTCGGTATATCTAGCTATCTCTTGGGTAAATTTAAAAAATATTTTTTTCGTATAATTTCTTCTCATACGTTGTAGGTCTGGTTAGAGATAATTACCAAGCCTGTTAAAATTTCTTAATTACACTGAGTAATTTAAAATAAAAACGGAGATAATCTAAACCAAGAATTATATACCGGGTGCGTCGGAAAAGTAGCTCACCCCTATAACTGTAACTTTTATTTTTTCAGATAAAAAAACGAGATTTGATATGTTAGTACATGACATAAATTAGAATTGATTGACGTATTCAATTGTTTTTGGTCACTTCTTGTTTTACCGGAAATGACTACAACTTTTGATTTTTAAATGGCACCCTCGGTATATTTTTACTTTATTCGATAGAAAATGACACTATGAATAGAATGACATATTATATATCAGCTTTTGACATTTTAAATTTCAATCTTGAGTGCCATAGCTATGTTAAAAACACTAATTTTTAATCAAGGAGCTTTGGAAAAATAAATTTGATCGTCTAATGTTTTTTGTGTCTTGTCCTGAATGGTTAAAAGATGCTCAAATCGCGTATTTTTAATTATATCTCAATTTTTTCAAATGGAACGATGGTGGCTCATTAGCATATTTGGAAAAATCAGTTTTTTACGAATAATTTGATACCACAAACTTGGTATTTCAAGTCAAATTTTCGTTACAAACCGCAAATTATAATTTCAAATAAACCATATGCGAAAATGACAAAAGTTGACATATAATATGTCATTCTATTCGAAGTGTCATTTTCTATCGAATAAAGTAAAAGATACCGAGGGTATCTTTTAAAAATCAAAAGTTGTAGTCGTTACCGGTGAAACAGGAAGTGACCGAAAACAACTGAGTACGTCAATGAATCCTAATTTATGTCAAATACTAACAAACCAAATCTCGTTTTTTTATCTGAAAAAATAAAAAAGTCATAGGGGGTGAGTATATACAGTGGTGGCCAAAAGTATGGAAACTTTTTACTTTTTAAAATATCACAGAAAATATTGCTATGCTTAAACTCTCAGGAATATAAATGAACAGCTTATCAGCAAATAAAAATATTCCAAAAATTACACAGCGAAAAAAATCTGTTTAGCAGTTTTTGTAGGAGAACAATAGATTTCTTGTGGCCAAAAGTATGGAAACCATAAATAACTACATTAAAGTTATTTAGTTTAAGCTGATAAACGGTACGATTTGCTTCAGATAAGTATAAACATCATGCCCAAGTCTAAATATTTCTCTACGGATTTAAAAATAAAATAGTTGAATTATACAAGAGCGGTTATAAACAAATTCAAATAAGTAAAAATCTAAACATTTTAAAAGGCACCGTTTCGAAAATAATTCGTAAATTTAATAAAACAAGGGAACGTTTCAACAGCTTTTAAGTCAGGAAGACCAAGAAAGTTGTGCAACAGGACAATAAGTAATGAAGAGAGAATATCAATGGGAGATCAAGAAAAACATCCACAGACATTTCTCGAGAAATGGGTGAAAGGGGAATATCGTTGTCTGCACGCACGGTGAGAAGAAGGTTGGATGACATGGGACTTTTGGAAGAGTTGCGGTGAAGAAACCACTAATATCAAAAGAAAAACAGGATGGCCCTTAAATTTGCTCAAGATCATCTCACCTGGTCTTATCAGAAATGGAACACTGTACTGTTTATCGACGAAAGCAAGTTTCAACTGTTTGGTAGTGACGGGAGACGTTATGTCCGAAGACCAAAAGGTACACGGTACAGCCATAAGTACCAGATGCCCACAGTAAAACATGGGGGTGGGAGTATAAGGGTATGGGGGTGTTTTCCTCACTCAGGTGTTGGTCCTCTTGTTAAAATTGATGGGATAATGGACCGTTTTTTGTACAAAGACATATTGGAGAATAATATGCTGCCTCATGCTGATGAAGAAATGTCACTCAGATGGTTGTTCCAGCAAGACAATGATCCCAAGCACAAATCTCGGTTTGTTCAAAATTGGTTAAATGAACATAATGTTCCACTAATGGATTGGCCATCACAGTCTCCGGATCTTAATCCCATAGAAAATTTATGGGACCATTTGGATAGCAAAATTCGAAGCCATTCTATTTCAAATAAAAATGAATAATTATGGGAAGTGCTAAAAACTGAATGGGCGGCCATTTCCAGTAAAGATTGTACGAGATTGATCGATTCGATGCCACGAAGATGTAGAGAAGTAATTAATTCAAAGGGATATTCCACTAAATATTAGTAATTTTTATATTATCTTGAATTTTAATAAACATTCTTCTTAAGTTTCCATACTTTTGACCAAGAAAATATTCATAATTTTTTATATATTTTTTGATAGCTGTAATTTTTTATTTAAATGTATTAGGTTTTGTAGGAAATTATTTGTAGGTCACGATTATATAAGTCGTTTTATTTCATATTTTAATTTCTCAGCATAAATGACAAATTAAAAAAGTTTCCATACTTTTGGCCACCACTGTATATATCGGCTTGTTATGCCTTTTTTAAGAGTTTTTTAGAACTAATCCTCCTAAAATGTATAGAAATTATATCTCTTATATGACGTCTGATTTCTTGAAAAAGTGGTCCACCCTGTACATTTATCGCAAATACTTAAAACGACATAATTAAATCTGGTTACTGGTTGACTTTGACGACGAAAAAATATCCAGAAAAACCATCGAAATTCAACGTTTTGGTGGAGAAACTGTGTCACAAAAAGCATTTTTGTCTCCATTGAAATCGACCTAGTCTAGTTAAATCTATATGACTTTAATTAGAGAACTTTTTTTGAACGAAATGTTTGTTTATTTATAGAAAGTTTACGCTTGGGAGAGTGACGAATTCATCGTTATATCTATATCTTTAATTTTTAAAGTAAAAAACTTTAGAGCCAGGGGTGTCTCACTATTGGAATTACATGTACATTTTCTTGGCAGTCGCTAACAGTTACTAGCAGTCTTTAAAGTATAAAAAGTTCCCGATCTATTCAACATGTTTATTTTTTTGTCAAAAATGACATGCATTGACTAAATGTCTATTCTAAATATCTTGAAAACGGTTGCTCTTAGCGATTTTTATCAAGAGACATATTTTACGTAAAAAATTACGGAAATATACATTTTTTCACTCAGTAGTTCTATACAAGTACAGACAAAAAGTTATTAGTCTTCAAAGCAATTAAAGCACATGTAGGTGGCGCCCCCTACAAATAGGAGTCATATGGATATCAAAATCAAATTTCTCATGTCAAGAAACCCCCAGACACCAATTTTCATCCAAATATTGACGTTACTTCAGCAATTATCTGGAAAAGATCGAAATAAAAATGAAACTTCTCCACCCTGTATCTCCGAAAGGAATCATTTTAGAACATACATTTATAAGAACTTTTTTACTTATTTTTATTTGCAGAATATGCTGCCGAAGTTTTCGGACCACCCCGTATATTGATATACATATTACTATAGTTGTCTAACTAATATTACACGATATGTTTAAGATTAACTAAAGATGATCGTCAAGAAAATTATAATCACTATTACTTTTTTTCTGACCTTCCCCTATAGGCTTAAGCGTGAACATGGCGCCCACCATGATAAATTTTCTCTGACTCTATATCTCTAGAAAAACTTACTCTTTCCACTTTTTCAGTAACTAATTTGACAGAAGACCCCATTTCGGCAGTGTCCACGTTGGAGTTCAGTTCAGATCCACCAGAGACCGTTTTTAGGGACACGGTACTCATCGTGGGATACTCGTAGTTCGAGGTTTTGGAATTGCTGCCATCGTTCACCCTGAAATTACATTTAGAAACTTAAATAGTTATTAATGATACAAGTTCGATACAAACTTCATTAGTTACACAAGTTTCATTAAAAAGTTCGTATCGAACGTGTATCATTCAAAATTTAATCTACGACGCGACACCAGGGACGATCCAAAGAGATTTGATTTAATTTAAAATATCAGAGATATCCTCATAAAAATTAAAATTCAAAATTATCAGGTGCCCATATTAGTCGACGCCGCGCCGTGGTAACCGTGATTGTTGATTGTTTCTATTTTGACTTTGACAACTCAATTATTGATGTTCAATTTTATGTTAAGCGTTCAGTTTTAGCAAAAAATAATATTAATATGGGTGACTCTGATTCTGAAAGTGTCCCTTCGGATACTGAAGGCATTGCGCAAAATGTTGTCGATTCCCAGTCCCTACTTTTTATTTCTGGGACACCCTGTATATTCGAAAAAATCGAAAACGAAAACATATTTTTCCAGCAAGACAAGGCACCGCCATCAGAATGGTGAAGTTATCAGCAAATTTTTGCAGCCAATTTCGAGAATAATTAAATAGCTAACAAAGATCCCAGGCGTTGGACATCGAGGCCGGCGCGGCGGGCTTATTTCCTATGGATTTTTATTTTTGCGAAAGAATAAAAGTTCTTATTTTTAAATTGCCCATATATAATCTAGGCAGGACTTAGAACTACTCATGCGAGGGTATCTTTCATTCCCACTGAGTTAATTAATTCCGCGAGAAATGTTCAAAAACGGCCCCGTCTGTCCATAACAGAAGACGGTTGACATATCGAACAACCAAAATCTCAAATCTTGGTTTGATATTAATTTTTATTGTTATTAGATATAGTTCAAAATGTGTTGATGTTAAATGTAATTTAAATTGTTATAAAATTCTGCATGCATCTCTCATTGCAAATATTATTCCGCCGTTCAAAGCCCACTTATTCAAAGTGCGAATTTTTACAAACTGAATATCTCGAGAGAAGAGGAATCGAGCAATTTTATCAAGTTAAATTATTTTCAATGAATTAAAAATATACAGGGTGTCCCATATAAAAAATCAAATTTTCTATTCTTCATTTCTAAATTGTTAATTTAAAAAAAATATTCTTAAGCCATTAAATTCTACTTTGTGTGTACTAAAAGGTTCTTTGGAAATGTTTTCATAAAAAAACAAAATTTTCTGTAGCAAAAAAGTTAGTCCGAAAAATCAAGACAAACGTACGAGCAAGCCTATTATTATTTATTTATTATTATATTATTATAACTTGAAAATTGGTGTAAAGGAAAAGGAATCAAGAATAGTAGTAACGAAAAGGTTCTCCTGGCATATTTTAAACATCTTTCAAAACATAGGAAGGCTTCATCACTTTGTATATTATTCCATGCTACGTTCAGTTCTATCAGTGAAGAAAAATACAGATATTAGTAAGTACATCCATTTAATTGCATTTCTAAAAAGAAAATCGGAAGGATTTCGGTCAAAAAATCGAGAATTTTAAGAAAAGAAGACATAACTCGTTTTTTGTTGAAAGCCGATGATAAAACTTATTTACTGACAAAAGTTTCATTGATAGTGGGACTTGCGGGAGCCTGCCGGCGTATCGAGTTGACAAATCTGCCGCTGCAAAATGTTAAAGATGAAGGACAATGCATTCATGTCATTATTCCATTTACGAAAACAAAGATATCACGTGATTTTTTTATAACGAAAGGGAATGTTGAAAGAATAAATATGGTGGAAATGGTTCGAAGATATATGTCTATACGGCCAAGCAACATAGAGCATACTCAATTTTTTGTGGGGTACAGAAATGGAAAATGTATTAAGCAACCCGTTGGCATTAATACTTTAGGGAAAATGCCGTATAAAATAGCATTGTTCCTAAGTCTTCCAAATCCACAACAAAACACTGGACATTGTTTCCGTAGGTCGTCTGCGTCGTTGCTTGCAGATTCAGGAGTGGATTTATTAACTGTTAAAAGACATGGTGGTTGGCGCTCTAACACCGTGGCAGAGAGCTATATAGAAAATTCCAAAGAAAATAAGAAAAAAGTGTCATGTAATTATTTTGGGTAACACATTTCAGGCAATGATGGGTCTTCAACAAGTTCAAGCACTCAGGAAATAGATTTACTTTCTAAAAATTCAACTCACCTGTCTTCGTCTGGAATTAGTTTAACCAATTGTACTGATATTATAATTAATTTTTGTAATTGTTGACATTGTCGTAGATTAATTCAATTTAAACCATTATTTTCTATAAAAAATCGAAAATTCTCTTACGTATAGTCTGGATGAATGTAGTACTCGTATTGGAAGTCCGCCTCGTATCCCTGATTGTCCTGTCCTGTTCCAGGGGAAGTACCGTCAATCGGGAGGTCGTTGTAGTTCCTCATTGCCCTCAAAGATGGCGAATGGGTCAGTAGTTTCGGTTTGTACATAGGTTCCGAGTCTTTCCATTTTTTATCAATCTGCAAAAGAAACAGTGCTATAGAATACAAGAAAATATACTTTGGTACGCCTGATAATCGAGAACCTTTGACCAGTGTGTGAGATGATCAAAATTTTAAAATTCAAAATTGTTCATGATTGAACATCAACAAAAAAATCGTTTACCGCATATAAGGCTCTCTCCAGTAAGTATGATTTCAGAGCTTTGCGAAATGCGGGAAAGAATGAAAACGACTTGATATTCAAAGGCAGATGATTGTACATTATTTTGGCATTGTACAGTATGGAACTTTTAACTAGTTCTGAGCTCGGGGTTGGCAGATAAAGGTCGTGCTCCGCATTCCTAAGTGGATAGTTATGAGATGGCCTTTCGGAAATAGCAGATATGTGCTTGCGGATTAAGCAAACGGATTCAAAAATGAATAAAGAAAGAAGAGTCAGTATTTTGAAATTTTTAAAGAAATTCTGGCAGTGAGTTCTACTGTTCAGTCCCAATAAATATCCAACTGCTCTCTTTTGAAGTCTGAAAATACGATCAAATTTTGTTGCGCAGCAAGTACCCCAGAATGGAAGTGCACAACGAAGATGTGACTCAAAAAGGGCATAATGGGCTATTCTAGAGGTTGATAAGTTAAGTTCCTTCGAAACTGATGTTAGTGCAAAACAGGCAACGTTTAGTTTCTTTGATAGAGCCTCGATGTGAAAATCCAATTTTAACGAGTTGTCTACAACAAGTCCTAAGAATTTCACAGAGTCCACGACGTCAATAGTGGTGTTATTAAGTACAAAATGTTGTATAGTAGCAGATACATAATAATATGACACAACTTTAGTTTTAGATAGGTTGAGGCATAGGAGATTAGAATCACACCAAGATTTAATGGTGCGTAAGTCACTGAATATAGTATTATATAGAGCCGTAACATCTGGGCCGCTCCAAGTGAAACTAGTATAGTCCGCAAAGAGGCAGATTTTACCGCTAATGTCTAGATTTGCAATGTCGTTGATAACCACCAGAAACAAAATAGCGCCAAGTACTGAACCCTTTAAGGGACACAATAAATCTGTAAGGTCGCATTGATAACTTCACCCCCTGTATATATCTAAATATTTTAAACTCACTGTACAATACAAAATCTATGAGAACAATTTAATAGCATTTCTACGTTTTTTTTTTAAATACAAATCAAGGATTCTCTCACGAATTTGCAAATTTCATTGTCCCAAGATAATAAATAAACGTATTCTCTTAAGAGATTCTATGTAAATTATGATACACAGTGGGAAAAATATGTCTAATATGGACGAATATACTATTCTTTACTGATTAGTGCAAATCTACCTCATCTAATATTACTATCATTATTAATTTAAGCAAATAACTTTTTAAAATACAGTATATGCTTGCATCTCTACACGGTTAAAAACAGGTACTACCCGAGCAATTATTACAAGTTACAAAGGCCATAGTACCACACACGCTGAACCTAAGGTCGTTCAATTATTTGTATGCCTGGGTATTATCGACGTGAGGTGAATTTGTAAAGAAACAATTTAATTGAATAAACGGACTTGTTTTTTTTTTCATTACCATGGCTTTCTAACTGTTCATCGATAATTATTATAATATTTTCTAGCTGTATATATCATTTAATTAGTTTAATAAATTCAGTTTTTTCGTGTTGTTCGTTCATGGGAAACTTCGATTTTTCTTTTAACTTTTACTTGTTAAACGTGACTGTATAATAATATCTGTTTTGTATAAATTACAGTCAACTATACAGTAAGATAATACATAATATATAAACTTATTTAACAGACGCCCTGTATAATAGTATGTACTTACAAAATTTTATTTTCAATATATTGCATTGAATAATTGTTATCCTGTTTCTATTTTTAGTGATTGAAACAATCATTTTTTACCTTTATTTCCTACTCACGATGTGGTGTATACATTGTTTTTTTTATTGCATTTTACAGAACATCCTGTAGTGTCTCATACCACCTGTGTTGACGCTTCCTATTATTATTTTTATTAATAATATTCCTAATATAAACAATCATTTTATTAATAATGATTTTTCCATGGTTTCTGTATGGCTGATTTTTTTTTACATGACCATGAAATGTACAGGTATAATCAACATAATCATGGCATTATTATTACGTGGATTGTAGAAAAAAAAAGGTAAAATCTATAGAAAAAAGGTTCATCATTAAAAATTATAAAAATTAATTAATTATATTTGTTTTCCTTTTTTTTTGTAAATTATTTTTATTTTTTTATTATATCTAGATAATTTAATTAATAATTTGCTTACCTCGTATTTTTTAAACATACTCTAACAGCTATACCTACTTGTTAATCAAATAATTGAGAATTGGATATATTTTAAGTGCAAATCAAAGGTGTGTCTTGCTTTTTTTGATCATTTAATTCTGTCATTGCAATTATCTGTATTTACAATTCTCAAATTGTAAAAAGATTAGAATTTGTTTTTGTATCGGAAAAAATAGTATATTGTTTTATTAGGAATACAAAAAGTCATTTTTACTCCGAATAGAACATGCAATTTTTTTCAAACGCCACAATTAATTTTTTCAACAATTTCAAACGTTACAAATAATATAAAAAGATTTAAAAGTCGTACCTTGTTTGTAAGGAAGGAACATAATGATATCCATAATAAGGTAATTATATATTGAGCAACTATGGTTACGGCTCGTTGAATTTGACACTTTAGGTCAGTTTCAAAATATATTTTCATACTTTTATACCTAGGCGTTAAAATGACGTTTTTATATTGTCAATCACGTCGCAAAAATTAATACTTTTGTGACGTTTGAAAAAAAAACATTTGTATTTTGATCACACATACGTTTATGACTCAAGAGCCAATAATAGTCCCCTATATACCAGTAGTCCTGAAGAACTACAAGAACAAATTAATAAACTAAATACAGCCAGAAATATGATAAAATTTTATCCATGAAATTTCATCCAAAAATGACAGAACCTTGATAAAATATTATTAAATTTTATAAACAATTGTACAGGGGATTAAAAGAATAATTATTTTGTGCCTGAGGTCATGACCAACAATAAACTATTAAATGAAAAACGTTTTTAGACCATCCTGTATAATGACGATAAAATTTTAAGTGCCCTGTTACATTCTTCACGAGGTGTAAGTACTTAGAAGAGCATTAAAAGTTGAAGGCCGACCACAAAGAGAAGCAACAAGATAGAGAAACAATGTTTTTGTAACATCATCATTCATCACACCTTATGGGTAAACCTGTATTTACAATGGGAATTACCTCAGCAAATTGTAATAGGATTAATCCTCATATTAATTTAATTAAGTATATTTTAATAAATTTTAGTAACATTTTTTTAAAACTGTTTATAATTTCTATGTATATTGTAATGACGTGATCGTCATTCAATGATTACAGTGTATGTGTTTTAAGAAATTGAACAAATATTTTCAGTGAGATGTGAAGAATAAATAAAAATGACTGATCTATTTTTCTTCTGCTATCTTTGTTTTATACTACCTGTATGATCTTAATTACAAATATTTATAGTACACTTAAGTATTGCGTTGTTAGTTGTTAGTAACATGTATTTATACTGTAAAGTCAGACATCAAACAGAGATATACAGGGTGGTCCGAAGCAGCATATTCTGCAGATAAAAATAAGAAAAAAGGTCGTATAAATATATGTCCTAAAATGCTTAGATTCGGAGATGAAACGAACGATTCGAAGTGAAACTTCTACACCCTGTATCTTAGACTCCCTGTATACGAACTTTTTTACTTATTTTTATCTTGCTGCCGAAGTTTCCGGAATACAGTTCGGACCACCCTGTATATCATTGCAGTTGTATTGTTCCTAGGAAAAATTTAAGACCGCAAAAGATTACATACATGTATAAGTTGCTAAATAATATCATGTTTTGTATTTTCTTAATTCTGAATCATTTTGAAAGCACTTCAGATATTCAAGAAGCATTTTTTCAAGTAAGGCATTTTAAAATTTGGTGCAAAAAGGGAATATGATTTATCGTATAAAAAAACTAGTTGATAATGATCTTTTAAAAATAAGAAATGTATGTCAAATTAATATATTACTTAGGTTAAATTAAATTAATTTAAATATATTGGTAAACCCAATAAAAAATCAATATTAACAGCTAGGTACTACATATATTTCTGCAATATATTTCATATAATATGGACTAATTCGATAAACTAATACAGTTATGTCGAGACCCATTGCTACACTGCGCCAATTATTATTGCTATTATTAATCAACCATTTATTAATATATGGCGGTACTGGTAGTACTACTCCGGCCAAATAGGCCTTGGGAGGTCCAGTTTTGTAATTTTTTTGACGTGTGTGTTAGGGGAATTTTGCAACATGTACGTGCATAAACGTTATTTTCAATTAAGGCAATCGAAGCACGCGTAGGTACTTATTAGTACCGGGGAGATCGTTTAAAAAACCATTAGAAAGTACACATATTTCCTTAAATTTTTGTTGAATGTTGTTTTATTTTTATTTTGTTAACTACCGCATACGAAGGAAGTGATTGTCTGGAGGTAATATTAGAATAAATTGTTTTGATTTAATTTTCTAAGAAATTGTATTGTGTTTTATGTTTTTTCTACTCCTAATATTTTTTTTTTTTTACCACCTCATTATACATGGGTACTTGAACAATTAAAGAAAGAAATTTAAAAATCCCAGAGAAAATTGTCAAGATTAGCCATCTTGTAATAGACTAATAGACCTATTAGCACAGCAAAAAAATCCGTTTAAAATAAAAACCACAATTATTGCTTTATTTCTCCTGGTTTATTTATACTAATTTAACAATTTTATGTAAAATAGCAAAGAAAGTTTATAAAAAATGCCTTAGTTTAGTAACTGCAAAAGCCAGAAAAAATAAATTAAATAGAACTATGTAGTTATCAGGATTTTTATTGAAAAATTAAGACAATAAGAATGTTAATAGAGATAATATTTTTTATATATTATTATATATTGAAATCAATGCATTCATTTATCAAAATTCACGATAATGATAATAGTAAAGGTTTAGATAAAATTCTTTATTCTTAATAATTCCAAAATTAAAAAGGGAGCATTAATTTAAACTATATATGTTACAGACAAATATATAAAACCGGACCTTAACAGTATAATGGCAGTTACATACCGGCCGTTATATCATAGGTCCAAAAAAACGGCGTTATAGTAGGCTTGGGAATAAAGGTCGCCGTCATTTAGGACTAAAAATGTCTAGATTTATTAATGGCGATTTCTCAATTACATAAATTAGTTAGTAGCGACAGTAATTAGACGTAAAATGCAGGAAGTTTGTGGGAAAGACAAACAAATCTATGTTAATTCGCTTGATCTGATACAGTTTTCATTCTGCAATAGTTGCACCAGTTTAACTATGTTAAATAAATATAATTAATACAAGATTGCGATAAACTACTTATCATAAAAAAATATCTGGAAGAAATGTATGTATTACCAATATTTATTTGCAATCCTAAAATAATAAGATTCTTTTTTTAACTTTCGGAATGATTTATTATCATATTATATACTTATAGGTATGTAAATTAAGTTTTATTAGACCTAAACTATCCTTTAGTTTGTAATATTTTGTACAATCATAGATAAGGATCGGGATTATTTTTTAAATTCTTGAAATATCAAAAATTATTTGTAATTATTAGTCAGCGATAGGAAAAATAAATATGAGTTTATAAGATATATGAACGTGTAAACAATTATATACACATTAATACTGACTATGTAAACAATTATGTTCTGTTTGACGTTAGGTACCTATATAAAATGGATTTAATCATTTTTAAATTAGACTTTAACGCTAGTAATTATTTAATATAAATTTTTGGACACTCTGTTTAAAGCAGTATAATTTTTATTATTGCAACACAATATATAATTAATAAATAATGTTCAGTAAATATTTAGTATTAAAAACTTTGATACCCTTGGACATATGAAGCCTTAAATTTTTACTGCAGCCTCACAAAATTGAAAATATTTCAAAAACGGTAGTGTGATAAACCTTAATCAAATCTACCTTTATTTCAATCGTTGAATCTAAAAATAGAATAATATACAGGGTGTTTCGTTTAAAAAAAATACAACTATAATATTTTTTACTTATTTGGGACACTCTGTATCTGTAATATTTTTAAATTGTAGCCCTTCAACAAACGCAAAACTTACAATTTGTAAAAATCTAATCGTTTAGCTACAATACTCCCTCTAGTATGTGGTGAACAACCCTGTCCCTGCATAGGTAGTTTGTAGCAATTTTTACTTATTGTTTTTTAATTTAAAAATGAAAAAAAATATATTACCGATTGTGAATCACTTCTTTTGACACTATTTCCCCACTTTTCTGTCATGATTCTTCTTTTTTCCATAAATCCGATCAATTTCTGTTACTATTTACATCATGAAGAACTCTTTCCGGTCCTATCGCAAATCACAGTCAATCTGTGCCGGCATTTACCGGCTAAATACCGAGTTATCACCGTTTTCTTCTCGTTTTCTCTCGCACCGACCGATAATTACGACGTTTCGAGTGATTTTCGAAGAATCCCGTCGTCAGGATCGAGTACAGGCGCCGCGTATCGCTTGGGAATAACGAAACGAGCGAATGGCGATAGTGCGTTTGACAAAACTTATCAGTTTTACCTGGCCGGGCAGGTGTAAGTGAGCTGTAACAGTGGATACTGAGAGCCAATAGCAGGATCTGAACGCCTCTGGTATACCGGGGCGATACGAAAGAAACAGCAGTTTTAACAAAATCAAAATTTGCATGACTATATTATGGAAAAAAAGTCGAAAAAATGCCCATTTTTAAAGGTGTTTGAAAAAAATATTAAACATGGTCATAAAACTATGAAAATTTCAACATTTGTTGGAAATTTTATGTAGATTCAGAATATATACACCTTTAAAGGATTAAATGTCTTGATTTTGTGAGAAAATTATATTTTTGAATCCTTGTTTTTGAGCTATTTTTGTTGATGATTAAAACGTCCCTTATATCGAATGACGAAAATCGCCAATGTTCATGATTATGGGTGCGTCTGAAAAGTGGCTCACCCCTATAACTTTTTTATTTTTTCAGTTAAAAAAAACGAGATTTGGTATGTTAGTATATGACATAAATTAGGATTGATTGATGCATTCAATTGTTTTTAGTCATTTCCTGTTTCATCGGAAATGACTACAACTTTTGATTTTATGACATTCTGAACATATCATATGTCAACTTTTGACACTTTCGCTTAATAAAAAATTGTGTTTTAAAATTTAATCAAAATTTTAAAAAAAAAATTAAAAAAAAATTAAAAATAAATAAAATAATAATATATATTTTTAATATATTAAAAATTTAAATTTAATCATTTTTTTTTTTTTTTTTTTTAATTATTTTTATTTTACGTTTTAAAAAATATTCAGATTATTATTATTTCAAGGAATTTATTACGAGTAGAAAAAATATTGTGGCAATTTTAACAGTTGCTATGGAAAAAAATAAGAAATAGACCTGAGTCAGTGTCAATTATTTCCGGAAATCGTTTTATCACAAACCCCAGACTTTGCCGAAATGTTTTCTTTACACACATTATTATAAATTCTGCATATAAGTTTCAGTATGCTAAATAAAGTAAATATTGACTGTATAATATTTTGCATGGGATAAGTGTCCTGTTAGAAGCCCAGTGTTGTTACTAAAATTGTTCTATTGTTCTTGTTCTCTGTTGTTCTTACTTAAATCAAGGAACAATAAGTTGTACTATTCAACTTGCCCCTGTATCAATAGTGAGTCTAAATAAATAGTTACGCTCAATGATCACGATCATCATCGGCACGTTTGACCGTCAATCCTTCACTTTTTTTTCATTTCTATTTTTCCAATGCGATGAAATCGAATTCTCCAACGACTGTTCTCACTCGTAGCGAATTACAATCGCTCGAGTAACGTGATATGCGGTTAGGTTATCGAGAAAAATCGATTTGTGCATAAAAATTATCGATACTGGATTAGATTACGAAGGGTGACGCGATCAAATTATATGCATTTGCGATATTTTTAAATTAATTGAAAATAGAGATGTCCATAACTATCGATATATTAAAATATCGATTGTTTTTTTTAAGCATCGACACAGTAAACTTTCGATATTACCGTTTCCCAGTTAGAAGATTGAATTTTTCAGAATATCAAAACTGTTCGACACACTTCAACACCCTTTATACAGGGTGGTCCGAACTGTATTCCGGAAACTTCGGCAGCATATTCTGCAGATAAAAAGTTCTATAAATGTATGTACTAAAATGCTCGGTTTCCGAGATACAGGGTGTAGAAGTTTTATTTTTATTTTAATTTTTAAGATCCCTATACGATTTACTTCCACACATGTAAATGCCGACCCAAAAGTAACAGTTGCCAGCACGGTATTAGTTATTTGACTGAAATAATAAATTTTTATTTTTTTAAATTAATCATATTTTTTTCTGCGAAAAAATAATGCCATGTTTTCAGTTTTTGTTGAACTTTTGGCACAAAAACATTTCAAATTTATGATTTCAATCTATAATAACTATTTAGTCAGCATGTTTAATTTATGTCAATGATGACAGGTATTGATAATTTAGATTCCAAATATCTCGTGAACCATTACCCGTAGCGATTTTTACCAAGCTGTTTTTTACGTAAAAAAGTCAAAATGTATATTTCTTTACTCAGTAGTTTTATACAGATATGGACGAAAAGTTATTACTCTCTTCAAACCAAAAATTTAATAAGTAGTATAGTAACCTATGCAACTAATAATTATTATTAACAAATATATATATTACAAATCTTGGGCGAATGCGCCAGGATATTCAATATTATTAATTAAATTGTTGCTAAATAATATATTACTTTATAGTTTCAAGTACGTTTTTTTTTAATTAACAATATAAGAGACGATGAAAAATAATATTAAATTTAGCAAAAATTAAATAATATGTTATGATTTGTTGTGTGTTTTCTGTAATAATTATTATACAGAGTGAGTCATGAATAAGTGCAAATATTTTTAAAGCTGGTAGATCTCGATAAAAGAAACTTATTTTTTTCTTTACCTGTTTTTATTATTTTGTTTAAATGAAAACTAAAAAATTGTCATCTCCTGTTAAAAATAAATAAAAGTAATTGCACTTATTTAAGACTCGCCCTGTATGGTATTATATGAAGGCAGAAAATAATTATTTTAAAACATTGTACTCTTGGAACACAAATCCCATCTCATGTAATTTTAAAACTCTAAGATATAAATTATAATTTAGAATAAAAAAAATATAGAGAGATCAATACATATCTACAGTCTCATTCATAATTAAAATTATAGTAATAACTTATAAATTTTTATAAAAAAAAATGGTTTAGTTACTTAATTTTTTTTTGGATTCATTGAAATTTTTTCAGTCACTTAAAGTACTTGAGTGTCAATTACTTATTACTATTGACACAGCTATATCAAAAAACACTTATAGACCTAATATTTTTATTTATTAATACGTAACATATGTATAAACAAAGTTCCTATTTTTGGAAAACCCGATTATAGACCCAAAGATATAAAAAATAATTCAAAATAATAGTAGCAACCGAAGTATTATCAATAATTTATTTATATTTAACTAGCGTGTACCCGCGACTTCGTTCCCGTCGAATTAATCATTTGTAATGGTGATGATAAAGCAAAGCAAGAATTTCCATTAACATACTGGAAAAATCCGTTTGTCAAAAATAAGCTTTTTACGGCAAGCAGCTTAAGCAGAATCGTGGTTAATCAATTACCCAACTTTTTGGAACACCCTGTATGATTTTTTAAAAAATTTCAAAATATGAAAAAAAAACAAAATAAATGGTTCGTGTCCAAGCGTTTTTCCGAAAAACTAACCGTATTTTAAATAACAAATATTGTAATATTTGAGGGGCGTTTTCACCCTCTTGGAATTTGAGATTCGAGAAACCCCTCCTTATCAAATCTCTACACCCCACAGTCAATCCGTTTGCCAAAAATCAGCTTTGAACGTCAAGCAGTTAAAGCAGAATCGTGATTACTCAATGGTCATATTTTATGAAACACCCTGTATAAATTTTTAAAAAATCTTAAAATATGTAAAACAACAAAATAAAATATACGTGTTTAAAAGTTTTTCCGATAAACTCGCCGGTTTTTAAATAAAAAATATTCTAATATTTGAGGGGTGGTTTCACCCCCTTAGAATATGAGTTTCGAAAAATCCCTTTTTATCGAACCTCTACCCCCTAAAGTCAATCCGTTTACCAAAAATCAGCTTTTTACAACAAGCGCTTTAAGCAGGATCGTTATTAATTAATGACCAGATTTTTCGAAACGCCCTGTATACATTTTTAAAAAATTTTAAAATATTTAAAAAATGAAAATAAAATATACGTGTTTAAGCGTTTTTTCGGAAACTTGACCGTTTTTTAAATAAAAAATATTGTAATATTTGAGGGGTGGTTTCACCCCCTTAGAACTGGAATTTCGAAAAATCCCTTCTTATCGAACCTCTACACTCCAGAATCAACCTGTATGCCAAAACTGAGCTTTTTACGTTGAGTGGTTTGAGCAGGATCGTGATTAATCTGTGAGTCAGTCACTGTATATTTCGCCACTCATTGATTTTGAACTAAATAAAAATATATACCTAACATGTTATCATTCCATTTACTTAATCAAAGAAAAAATATAAACGCACTACAAGTGCATCTATATCTTTTACCTTGATTTTTTTCGAAAAATTCTCTCTTCGATACAAGCAGTATATAAGAAAATGAAAATTTATTCTGGCTTCTATAAGTACCTAGTAACAAATATAAGTTGGTTTTTCTACTTTTAAAATGATCAGAATTTTATTTTTCGGCGCTTTATTACTTGATATAGCATTTTCTCAAACCACGATTCCTCCACCAGGTAAATAGATAATATTATTTTTTATTAAATTTAATAGAAAAATTACTAATGTACTTTAAAAATCTACACCAAAAGGAACATAGAATTTAATTCAACTTTAAAATAGACTTTTTCTAAGAAAATTGTAAATTTTCCTAAACTTTCTAATAAATTGTAGCCCAGTTGAAATTTTTTACAATTAAGCTCTACTCTTATTTATTATTTAATGGCTCTAAAAGCCTAAAAGACTCATGGCTTGATTGGTTATCTTTCTCCATTTGTTTCTGTCTTTTTCCTTTATTGTCCCTCCATCCACTCTTATCCTTCTCAAGTCCTCTTCGACATCCTTTTTCCATCTGGTTCTCGGTCTACCCCTCCTTCTCTTTCCACCTATTTCACGTTTCATTATCAAACTAGGAATTCTTGCTTCAGCCATTCTTTCAATGCATCCCAGCCATCTCAGTCTTTGTGCTCTTACTGCTCTCGTTATACTCGTTGCCCGATATAGTTGCTTTAATATTTCATTTGTTCTTCTGGTCCATATGTTGTCTATCTTCTTTCCTGCAAAAATCTTCCTCAGTATTTTCTTTCTTCTATCGTTTCTCTCTCTCAGAATCTATTTGTAGACATCATCCCTTCCCAAAATCCCTATCTGAAAACTCCAAAAATTACTAAGCCTACTTTTTGGACTTGATCTTCTAGTCTTTTGATCACCGATGTCAGCTCTTTCCAAAATAAAATCATTTTACCAAAGACCAATTAAGAAATAGAGAAGGGTACCCGTACAAGTAAATTAGTAATCTAGGGCTTGACCTTGCCAAAATTACCATCGGTTACAATTGGTTTTGCTCATTATATCTAGAAATTGAACTATTATTTGCAGTATGTCCGTCACAGGAGCCAACAGATCCAGCGATATACCTACCAGACGATTACAATTGCGGAGCTTTCTACGAATGCAACGGTGGCCAAGCTACACGTTTGGTTTGTCCCTCTGGAACCTACTACGACGAGTCACTGAACGTATGTAATTTTGCTGAAGACGTAACATGCGGAACGAGACCAACGACTCCTGAACCACCCACTAGCTCACAAGGTACGACTTTAGAACCAACAAGTGAAGTCACGACTTCATTCACTGGAACAACGGAATCCCCGCCAACAACGACTCCACCTTGGTTTTCAACAGAAAGCACCCACGAACCTTGGGAAACCACATCAAAAGTTGCCAAGATCAGCAAACAACCAATATCCAAGAAATCCTCAAATCAATTAATGCATCGTTTAAAAAATTACAATAACTAAAATAATATACAAGTTGAGTCTTGAATAAGTGCAAATATTTTTATTTTTTTTTGCAAAAAAGATGTTGATCTTTTAAATTTTCCTGTATATTTTAGAATGTTTCTAAAATATATATACAGGGTTGTTCACCACATACGACACGGAGTATTGTAGCTAAACGATTAGATTTTCACAAATTGTAAGTTCTGGGTTCGTTGAAGGTCAATTAGAGCTACAATTTAAAAATATTTTTACAAGATACAGAGTGTCCCAAATAAGTAAAAAATATTATAGTTATATTTTTTTCTATTTTTGGATTCTACGATTGAAATAAAGGTAAATTTGATTTGGTTTATCACACCTAAACCTTACCGTTTTTGAAATATTTTCAATTTTATGAAATTGCAGTAAAAATTTTAAGGGTTTATTTCTCCCAGGGTATCAAAGTTTTTAATACCAAATATTTACTGAAGATTATTTATTGATCAGATATTGTGTTGCAATAATAAAAATTTTTCTACCTTATACAGAGTGTCCAAAAATTTATATTAAATAATTACTAGCTTTAAACGGCAATAACTTGTTTAATTTAAATAGAACACCCTGTATATTTTACGAGAATCAGATGCACAATTTAATTGTCTATCAAATTATATTATACCATTTTTTACCTATCTCTTTAAGTTTCCGTAGAAAATGCATTTTCTTGTAATTTAGAACTTATTTATCAATATACCCATGGACTATTGACATTTTAGATTATTTTTAAAGATGTATCAAATTTTTAAAGAGTACAGATACTAATATTGTCGATATAATTCGTTTATTTCATTAAAAAATAAAAAAAAACTGTTCAAATATTTGTTAAAGAGGACCAATTAATATGATCCAGTATTCAAACTACATTAACTGACTGTTTGCATTGATTAATAATAATTGCTCCAAATACTAAAAAACTGAATTTTGTATGGGCATTAGACAGTGTGATAAAAAGTAACACCTTAAAAATGATATTTCATTTTTTAATAAATGCTTATTTATAACAACAAAGACTTTAATTTGATAACTTATTATTATATTGATCTCTGACTCAAAAATCCACATTTATTTATAATAATTTATTAACGAACACAATTAAGTATGTCATTAATTAGTATATGGGCGGAAATAATGGTGTTATATTTAATTAATGGTATATACTCTTTTATAAAGATTTAAATAGTTTTCTTTTTGCATACAAATGGGCTAGTAATATTATCGTTTTGCTGAAAACGATAATATTACTAGTCTGTACATTTTGTACATTTGTTGCTTTAAAAACAATCTAAAATGTCAGTATTCCATGGATATATTGATAAATGAGGTCTAAATTATAAGAGAATGCATTTTCTATGAAAACTTGAAGGGATAGGTAAAAAATGGTATAATACAATTTGATAGACAATTTAATTGTGCATCTGATTCTCCTAAAATATACAGGGCATTCCATTTAAATTAAAGAAGTTATTGCCGTTTGAAGCTAATAATTATTTAAAATAAATTTTTAGACACTCTGTATAAGGTAGTATTATTTTTATTATTGCAACACAATAACTGATCAATAAATAAACTTCATTAAATATTTAGTATTAAAAACATTGATACCCTTGGAGAAATGAAGCTTTAAAATTTTTACTGCAATTTCACAAAATTGAAAATATTTCAAAAACGGTAAGGTTTAAGTATAATAAACCTTAATCAAATTTACCTTTATTTTAATCGTAGAAACTAAAAATGTAATAATATACAGGGTGTTCCATTTAAAAAAATACAACTTTGATATTTTTTATTTATTTGGGATACTCACAAATTGTAGCTCTAATAGTCCTTCAACGAACCCAAAACTTACAATTTGTAATAATCTAATCGTTTAGTTACAATACTCCGTGTCGTATGTGGTGAACAACCCTGTATAAAAGTATTTGCACTTATTTAAGACTCACCCTGTATAAAGATTAATCAAAATTATTATTATTCAGAATATTCTAAAAATGTAATGAATGTTGTTTAAAATGGTATTAAGTTTTGTGATTACAATTTTTATATTTTTTAATAATAAAATTTAATAATACTGTATACTATTTGTTTTAGTAATTTCAATACACTATATAGGGTGCTGCAAATTCGAGGTACGAGCATTGGTATCTCGGAAATCGTAGTAGATACGGACATGGTTAAATTGGGGCCCATTGTTGATATTCACCAAGATGCCTTCAAAAACATCTCCACCATTTCCAATCCATAATCAAGGGAGATGTGGGTATATCGCAGAATGCTGAGAATACCATGGACTGACCGTGTCTCGAATGAACGAGTTCTAAACCAAATGAACAAGGACCGAGAACTCCTCGACATAATAAAAAAGAGGAAAGCAGCCTATTTGGGCCATATCATGAGACATAGCAAGTATGAATTCCTTCAGCTCATCATCGAGGGTAAAATTGAGGGAAAGCGCGGACCCGGACGACGGCAATGCTCCTGGCTGAAGAACATCAGAGATTGGACAGGCCTGGACTCACATACTTTGCTGAGAAGAGCGAAAAATAGAGAGGAATTTGCCATGGTTGTTGCCGATCTTCACTGAATGGAGAAGGCACTTTAAGAAGAAGAAGAATCAAGGGAAATGACTTGATTGCTTATGTTATATTTATATTATTTAATTGACATTATTTTAAGAGATTCATTGGCACAAGCCTTTAACAGATCTGAATTGTTGATATTTAAATATACTTAAAATTATACTTAAATATACTAATCAATATTTTGTAATTTTAGTGTAATTTCTCCACTCTACCCTGTATAAATTTATTCAATTAAAATCAATATTGAAGTATGATAAATATATCTGAAATAAACGTAATGCAACTATTGATTACTGCAAAATAAAAATAAGATAATTTAAAGAAAAAATACATTATGGTATAAAAGTACAGTTCTAAAATTTATTAAGTACATTTTATTTTGAATCTATATCTGTAAACATACATCTGTAAAAATCATTTATTCAAAATCATGAAGTCAGTAGTTTTTGCATTAGTGTTTTGTGTAGTAAGTGTTGTTTCTTTAGCTGAACCAGGTAGGTATATACAAAGCGTATTGAAATAAAGTAGTTAAACAATAATATATAAGTATATTTATATATTATAATTAAGTGTAGCTCATAATAAAAATTTCTAACTTATTAAATTAAAATTTAAAACTATAATTATACTTTTAGTTACGTAATCGAGGGCGCCATTTTTAAAATCATTGTTGCCAACCTTGGACATAATCGGCGCAGGGCTGACTAACTGGAATTTAAATTTCTCGCTAGGGATTCAGGTGGTAGTTCTGCTGTAAAAAGTTGAAACGTTTATTTATTTATTTCCTGACATTGTCATTTGTTTTGACACTTTGTGTTACCCGTTTTTGGTTTAAATGAATTGTTTTGTGATACTTTAATCTTAAAAAAATTACTAGTAGACCTGGCAGTCGAACATTGTTCTTTTTAGAACCTCTTTTAGTGCGAAGTGGGTACAAGATAGCTTAATAGCCGTTACAAAAAACTCATCGCAACCTTATAAGGATATTTTGAACGGGAAAACTGAAAGATGAAAATGGCCTTTTATGTCCTTCAAGTGCTGTTAAGGAATTGAGTTATGTTGATGTAAATATTTTAACTGTTTATACACTGAACCAAAAGTCGACATAAATATAATGAAAAATTTCATTAATATAATGAATTAAATCATTAATTTTGAGCCGATGAACGATTTCATTGGCACAATGAAAAGTAATTCATTAACTCTATGAACTGAAGAACGCGTTCATTGGGACAATGAACGCGTTCATTAAATTAATGAAAATCTTACATTAATTTAATAACCAGATTTTCATTACATTGATGAAATTAGATTCATAATCAAATTTACCTTTATTTTAATCGTAGAAACTAAAAATGTAATAATATACAGGGTGTTCCATTTAAAAAAATACAACTTTGATATTTTTTATTTATTTGGGACACTCTGTATCTTGTAAAAGTATTTTTAAATTGTAGCTCTAATAGTCCTTCAACGAACCCAAAACTTACAATTTGTAATAATCTAATCGTTTATTACAATACTCCGTGTCGTATGTGGTGAACAACCCTGTATAAAAGTATTTGCACTTATTTAAGACTCGCCCTGTATAAAGATTAATCAAAATTATTATTATTCAGAATATTCTAAAAATGTAATGATGGTTGTTTAAAATGGTACCTATTAAGTTTTGTGATTACAATTTTGATATTTTTTAATAATAAAATTTAATAATACTGTATACTATTTGTTTTAGTAATTTCAATACACTATATAGGGTGCTGCAAATTCGAGGTACGAGCATTGGTATCTCGGAAATCGTAGTAGATACGGACATGGTTAAATTGGGGCCCATTGTTGATATTCACCAAGATGCCTTCAAAAACATCTCCACCATTTCCAATCCATAATCAAGGGAAATGACTTGATTGCTTATGTTGTATTTATATTATTTAATTGACATTATTTTAAGAGATTCATTGGCACAAGCCTTTAACAGATCTGAATTGTTGATATTTAAATATACTTAAAATATACTAATCAATATTTTGTAATTTTAGTGTAATTTCTCCACTCCACCCTGTATAAATTATTCAATTAAAATCAATATTGAAGTATGATAAATATATCTGAAATAAATGTAATGCAGCTATTGATTACTGCAAAATAAAAATAAGATAATTTAAAGAAAAAATACATTATGGTATAAAAGTACAGTTCTAAAATTTATTAAGCACATTTTATTTTGAATCTATATCTGTAAACATACATCTGTAAAAAGCATTTATTCAAAATCATGAAGTCAGTAGTTTTTGCATTAGTGTTTTGTGTAGTAATTGTTGTTTCTTTAGCTGAACCAGGTAGGTATATACAAAGCGTAATTAAATAAAATAGTTAAACAATAATAAGTATATTTATATAATATGTTTGTTCCAACCGGACGAGAGAACCGTCCTAGAACGGTAATTTCCTATCAGTCAATTCATTTGTTAATCTTGAGAAACGATCAAACTTTTCAAACAATAAGTGGACGACTAGAAATTACCGTCCCAGGATCGGTTCTCGGTCAACCTTGGACATAATCGGCGCAGGGCTGACTAACTGGAATTTAAATTTCTCGCTAGGGATTCAGGTGGTAGTTCTGCTGTAAAAAGTTGAAACGTTTATTTATTTATTTCCTGACATTGTCATTTGTTTTGACACTTTGTGTTACCCGTTTTGGTTTAAATGAATTGTTTTGTGATACTTTAATCTTAAAAAATTACTAGTAGACCTGGCAGTCGAACATTGTTCTTTTAGAACCTCTTTTAGTGCGAAGTGGGTACAAGATAGCTTAATAGCCGTTACAAAAAACTCATCGCAACCTTATAAGGATATTTTGAACGGGAAAACTGAAAGATGAAAATGGCCTTTTATGTCCTTCAAGTGCTGTTAAGGAATTGAGTTATGTTGATGTAAATATTTTAACTGTTTATACACTGAACCAAAAGTCGACATAAATATAATGAAAAATTTCATTAATATAATGAATTAAATCATTAATTTTGAGCCGATGAACGATTTCATTGGCACAATGAAAAGTAATTCATTAACTCTATGAACTGAAGAACGCGTTCATTGGGACAATGAACGCGTTCATTAAATTAATGAAAATCTTACATTAATTTAATAACCAGATTTTCATTACATTGATGAAATTAGATTCATAGTATTAATAAATCGGACATCGATCTATACAAATCATTATATTAATGAAAAAAATCATTGTCCCAATGAAACAACAGTTAATAATCAATGTTCATTAATATTACGAACAATATTTTTTCAGTGTATATTTATATTTACTAAATTTTTGTTTTCTAAAATATTTTGATTAAAAGAAAATATGTAAAAGTTGGCAACGCTGAATGACGTCGCTAAAAGTTTATTTGGTATAATCTATATGTTTTATTTTTCTACTGATTTTTTTTAATTTAACTATTTTACATTTAATATTTTTCAGTTTGTCCTGGTCACGAAGATGGTACCCCGACCTACCTAGAAGACCCTACAGATTGTTCAGTATTCTACGAATGCAGTAATGGAAAAGCCCACAAATTCCATTGTGCCGTTGGAACGTACTTCGACACAACCATCAACCGTTGTAAACTTGCCAGTACCGTGGATTGTGGTACTAGGTCAACAACACTCAGTCCCACTACAGCTGGTCCTGCCAAAAGTTTTTTGTAAATCTTCAATAGAATCCCAAGTAGCATTTTCACGACTTGCGACCACATGTTTACTAAACACAACGTTGGATTAGTTACAAAAAATAGTTAGCTCCGTACCGTATTAAAATAAATGTAAACCTTGTTGTAACGTTGTGCCGACGTTAAACTAGTACTACAACAAAGTAAAAGCTTCTGCGACGTCGAATAAACGTTGTCTTGTAATCTTTTTTGCTTAAGTGATCTTTAGGTTATTCGGACAACGTAGTTACAATGCTTTCAGGACCTATTCCAACGTTGCGCAAACGTCGTCTGTTTTACTAATTCCAACGTTGTTTAGATTTCCTTATTCTTACGTTGGTAGGACGTCGAGCTACTACCTTTTTGCAACTGTATTGAACCATAACCTTAAATCTTAAATTTTCACTTCATTGTTCTGTTCAGTCAGACAGTTCAGTGCTGTTTTTGTTTTTATAAAAAACTTAATTAAAATGGGACGTAAGAAAGGCACATATAAAACTAAATTTAAATATACATCGACATATTACCGATACTTTATCCACTCCCTCGTTTATTTAGAATATAGAGGGCGGTACAAGCTAGACTCTAGGATGACTAAATTAGGCAATCTTGCGACTAGTATACTACCTGTTAAGGCCGAACTGCGACTTTATTAGTCCAGTATGTGACTACTCGAACTACTCCATCTTAATCTCCAAAACAAAAAAGTGAAAGCCGTCATGTTGTTGAATAAGAAAATGTTTCGTTCATAAAATAGCAATTCCTGCTTTTTGAATACATTAACTTGAAATATTTGACCCTAAACAACACGCGGAAACAATTTTTTTTCGACCGCGAATAAATTATTCTCATTTTACTAAAAAAAATTTCAAGAAATTTTTTAAAACTTCTTTAATTTTAAGGCCCATTAGTATTTTTCAAAGCAGAAACAATACATTTATCAATAAAGCTGTTTGCGTTTAAATTTTTTGCCTTGGGTACCGAGTTACAGAGTTGGTTAAAGTGTTTCAATAATTATGATCTTCAAACATCCTCCACACTTAAATACTTTTGTTTTGTTTTCTTTTACTGCCATCTGGCATATGTCTCTAACTAAATCATAAAAATAATATTTTTACTATAATTATCCTAATTTAGGATAAAACGCGACTTAGACGCCATATTATTGTAGTTTTGTATTTCTGTGAATTAGGATTTTAAACAACGTTGCAGTTTGTACTAAATTAGGCTGTTAGCCAACGTCGGTATCCAACGTCGTTTCGACCCAAAAATTATTCTCCAAACTAGTGCAGACTAGGGTTGGCACGAGGTTGTGGCGACGTTGCGCCCCGACGTTTGGTCGCGTGACACAACGTTGTCCCAAATGCTGCTTGGGAATAACAATTTAATTATAATAATAAATAATTGTTTAATTGTTCAAACACTTAAATGCCCATTATTCTATCACTGCTGACGAAGATTATACCAATGTACAGTCCAAGACACGTATTTTTAAAGATTATTAGTGTTTCTTGTGTTGACACTTTCCACTATAGTTGTATATCATACAAGATTAGATAATATGCTATAGCGTACTCGATTTTTTTAGTATTTCAAGAGATTTTAAAACATTTAAAGCAATTTTTATCTAATCTAGTACATAATTTTAAGTTAGAATTTGTAGTAATGTATTCACTTGTATATGTTTTGAGCTAAATTAAAAACCTACAATACAAATTTAAAGTATATTATCGATAAAGGTCTTTTCAAAATGAACTGTTTCTCAGTATCTTGCGAAACATTCTGTTGGCATTAACCTAAAAAAGATCCAAACTTGACAAATACAAGTGTCAGGGATTAAAAAAAATGATTGAAAACTTTAATAAGATTTTACTGGGAATTGTTTACTATCATATTATATTTTATTTGTTGCATTATATTTGTAAAAAAAAAGATATCTTAATGATATTTTATAAAAATAATAAACCAACCCTTTTGAATTAATGGAAAAAAGTTGAAAAATTAATAATTTTTCAATACAGTTTAAAGAACTTAAAAACTATAAATTCTAAAATTTACATTTTTCAGAACAAGTGTAATAATAATTTATTAAATCTTATTTGTGTATATTACTGTGTACTAAAGACCCACTCAAAAGCAGTACTAAGTAAAAATAAATATATCTTGCACTTAATTCTGTGCAAGTGTAATTAATACAAAATAAAAATATAAGATAATTTAAAAATAAACTGTAAGTATAAAAGTGCCCCACTAATATTTGCCAAGTGCAGTTAAAGTTGTTATTTTGTTGTGTAAACATATATTATTGGCAAAAACCGAACAATAATTTAACCATGAAATCATTCGTGATTGCTTTGCTGTTTTCTGTCCTAATTGCTGTCTCTTTTGCTGAACCAGGTAAAGTAATTTTATTATATTATTTGCGACATATTTAGTTTATTGAAATTACACAAAAAATAATAATGCAAATATCATTTCTTCTATACAGCTTCAGAATGTCCAGCAGAGGATGGTGAATACATCACACTGATTGCTGACTTGGATGACTGCGCTAGCTTCTACGAGTGTGCTTATGGAAAGCCTGTTAAAGTTACTTGTCCAGCAAACACGTACTACCAAATAGAAAAAGAGACTTGTGACTATATCAAAGATGTGGACTGTGGTAGCAGACCTATTCCACAATCACGTTGAAATTCTCAACTTTTTGGACCAAAAAAGAGAAAAAATAATACTTTTTCCTGGATTTCAAACATTTTTAATAAAAGTATGAGTTTAGTAAACCCGTGTTTTATTTTATATTAATAATTCTTTGCTTTCATCTGAAATGTTAGTAGTTTTAAGGGAAATAAAATACATTATTTACAGAAATAACATTTTTATTTTAAAATATTTTAATTTTAAACATATACGGTCGTTATAAGTTGCAATCCTGTAGATAATAAGAGTAATAACTCAGAAGACTCTAGTCTACAGAGTGGTGCATTTAGTCTACGTGGTGTCTACCTATTTCTGGATACTCATCGTTTTTCCCATGTGCTCGTCAATTGTTATATTTACTGTTACATAAAATTTAGTAAAAACTCTAAAAAACTTGTCACTAGCCAGAACAAGTTGTATGCACGTATTTTTATTACCTGACGATAAAATTTGGACTTTCCAGGTAGGTAGTTAAAGTTAAATATAAACATCTAAAAAGCAAAACATGCTACAGTAAAACTTCCCATTTCGGCCACTTCTAAAAAGCGGTCACTTCTGTTATTATCTACATCCTTGAAACTTAGTGAATTTAAGGCTTCAACTGGCTGGTTACGTCTCACCCAAAAATAGAACTTGAAAATGTTCGTATAATTTTTTTTCCTCCAAATACGACATCTCATTGCCAGCCGTTGGACCAAGGAATTATTCAAAATTTTAAATTAAAATATCGTCAATTTTTTATTAAAAGACTTTTGACTTTTACTAATACCGAAGAAACGATGGAAAAGGCTAAAGAGAGCATAAATTTGGCAAGTACTATGGTGTGGATAAGTACAGCATGGAAAAATGTTACATCGAACACTATAAAAAATGTTTCCAAAAAGGGATTTGCAACCGTCAAAGGGACGATGCATTTGACGAAGAGGACGACATTCCTTTAAGTCAGTTATCTTCAATTTTAAAAAACATGCCAGGAAGTCCAGATCTTAAAGAATATCTGACAGTCGATTCAGATGTCCCTACGGAAAATCCTAGTTTAGAGATGCAGGAATAATCCAGGAATTTACAAATAACAAGGACAGACAGGACTCCACTCAAGCCGAAGAGGAAGAAGATGAAGGCCAAGACATTCTGTGTTCATCTATAAATAATATGAGTGAAGTATGTGAAAAATTAAGAGACATTCAGAATTTTTTGGTGATTCAAAACAAAGACGAACTAGCGGTTGATATTGCCCATACTTTGATGAAATTTGAAAGTGAAATTACAAAAATCAAAATTAAAAATTTAAAGCAGACTACCATTAATCAGTTTTTCACCATATAAAATAAGGTTATCATTTTGTAACTTTTTAAAGTCAATTGTACATATGTATATAAGAATACCTATGTGTAAAATACATATGTATACATTGTAAGTTTTTTTTTTCAAAAATTCTTATGTAATAAAGTTTTTTTGTAACAACTGAATTATTTTTTTGTGCCAAAAATCTAAAACTGAAGATCATTTATTAACACTTATTGTGTGTTTGTACTACATGCTCGTACTTAATTTTAATTACTTTGCACGTTTCCAAAATAAAGGCATTTTACATTGGTATCTGTATTTTATTGTTCCCAATAGTGGCCACTTCCCTTAACGGCCACATTCCTTTGAAAATTTTTGTGGCCGCTATATGGAAGTTTTACTGTATTTAAAAAAATGCAAATATCTTAAAAAATAATTTAATATGCATTTTGCCAACCGGTAAATACTGGAAAATCCAAAACATAATAGTAAAGTATCTACTACTACTCTAAAATATCTACTAAAATAATAAACTAATTATTGTTAAAAATAAATATTTTGTGCATATTTCGAGTAAAATATTTTTCTAATTTATACATATGTATATTTTTAAAACAATTTATTCATAATTGGGTTTCCATAATTATAATATACTTAATATGTCTAATACTTTAATTATTATATACTTAATATCATATACTATATAAATATATACCTTCGTTCATCATTAAGGCACCTAAAGAACGATATATTGTCTGTCATTCTACTTTCACAACCATCCACTGCACAAATATTTCTAGTAGACATTTTATTCACAATTCGAACAAAATAAAACACTATTTTTGGTTCACCCTATGCGTCGGACCGAAAACATAACTAAAATAAACTTGGAACGCTGTGTACACGTCGAGCAACGGATGTAGACTGGCCCAAGTCTACAGGACAGGCGAGGACCGGCGGGAGGAATTTTGATACGGGCGAAGAGTGGGCCAACTGATATATTTATATTATTTAAACTGTGGTATTATTGTATCTGTTCTGTGGTATTACTAAAAGGATCAGCTCAGAAAATAAAATACGGTTTTTGCTTAGTTATTAAATTTTATTTTAAAGAAGTATTAAAGAATATGTGCGGTCGTTATATAAAGTTATTATTTATTAAAGTTGAATATATTTTTCTAAAATGATGCTTCAGTTACTGGCGCTGGCGTAGATCTGGAGCCACAGCTTACGTCGTCAGCGGTGTTACAAGCGTCAACAGTTGTGTCCCAGTAGGTGCCCTTTCCGCATTTAATGTGGTAAGCTTTTCCGTTGCTGCATTCGTAGAAGTACTGACAATCGTCGGAATCGGGGTAGTAGGTGGGGGTACCATCTTCGTGGCTGGGACATTCTAGAATAAAAAATAATATAAAGTGAGGATAATTAGAAATAAAAACAATTGGAGTTAAAAATGGTAGTTTTAAATCTTTAAACCTCTTTGTTTACCGCCGGAAGAGTTTTGTTTTTAACGGTCTCATTAAATTTACTATACTATACAGGGTTGTTCACCACATACGACACGGAGTAGTGTAGCTAAACGATTAGATTTTCACAAATTGTAAGTTTTGGGTTCGTTGAAGGTCAATTAGAGTTACAATTTAAAAATATTTTTACAAGATACAGAGTGTCCCAAATAAGTAAAAAATATTATAGTTATATTTTTTTAAATGGAACACCCTGTATATTATTCTATTTTTGGATTCTACGATTGAAATAAAGGTAAATTTGATTAAGGTTTATCACACTTAAACCTTACCGTTTTTGAAATATTTTCAATTTTATGAAATTGCAGTAAAATTTTTAAAGCTTTATTTCTCCCAGGGTATCAAAGTTTTTAATACCAAATATTTACTGAAGATTATTTATTGATCAGATATTGTGTTGCAATAATAAAAATTTTACTACCTTATACAGAGTGTCCAAAAATTTATATTATATAATTACTAGCTTTAAACGGCAATAACTTGTTTAATTTAAATGGAACACCCTATATATTTTACGTAAATCAGATGCACAATGTAATTGTCTATCGAATTTTATTATGCCATTTTTTACCCATCTCTTCAAGTTTTCGTAGAAAATGCATTTTTTTATAATTTAGGCCTCATTTATCACTATACCCATGGAATATTGACATTTCAGATTTTTTTATAGCACCATAATATGTACAAAATGTACAGGTGGTAAATATTGCAAGCCCATTGGTATACAAAATAAACTATTTAAATATTTATAAAAGAGTATACCAATTAAATATACCATCATTATCTTCTACCAAAAACACCAAAAATTAGTTAATTACATACTTATAAATTGTTTTAATTAAAAAATTATTCTAAATAAATGTGGATTTGGCTCAGAAATCAATATAATAATAAGTTATAAAAATGAATATCTGTGTTTTTATAAATAAGCATTCGTCAATAAATGAAGTAAAATTTATAAGGTGTTCCTTTTTACCACACTGTCTAATACATACACAAAATTCAGTTTTAGTATTTGGAGCAATTATTATTACAACGTAAACAGTCAAATAATGTAGTTTGAATACTGGGATCATATTAATTGGTCCTCTTTAACAAAAAATATTTGAACAGTTTTTTTTATTTTTTTTAATTAAATAAGCGAACTAAGTATATCGACAATATTAGTATCTGTACCCTTTGATTTAAAAATAAGCTAAAATGTCAATATTCCATGGGTATAGTGATAAATGAGGTCTAAATTATAAGAAAATGCATTTTCTATGAAAACTTGAAGAGGTGGGTAAAAAATGGAACAATACAATTTGATAGACAATTACATTGTGCATCCGATTCACGTAAAATATATAGGGTGTTCTATTTAAATTAAACAAGTTATTGCCGTTTAAAGCTAGTAATTATTTAATATAAATTTTTGGACACTCTGTATAAGGTAGTAAAATTTTTATTATTGCAACACAATATCTGATCAATAAATAATCTTTAGTAAATATTTAGTATTAAAAACTTTGATACCCTTGGAGAAATAAAGCCTTAAATTTTTTACTGCAATTTCATAAAATTGAAAATATTTCAAAAACGGTAAGGTTTAGGTGTGATAAACCTTAATCAAATTTACCTTTATTTCAATCGTAGAATCTAAAAATAGAATAATATACAGGGTGTTCTATTTAAAAAAATACAACTATAATATTTTTTACCTATTTGGGACACTCTGTATCTTGTAAAAATATTTTTAAATTGTACCTCTAATAGTCCTTCAACGAACCCAAAACTTACAATTTGCAATAATCTAATCGTTTAGTTACAATACTCCGTGTCGTATGTGGTGAACAACCCTGTGTATCTAGACTTTTTTATAAAATCCATACATCAGTTAGATATAAACGTTTTTTTTTTCTTTTAAGTAATTATATATTTATTAAAAGGATGATCAAATTTTCAACATAGTAAAATTTATAAGAATTCTTGAAACTATTACAAAACTAAAAAATAGTAATTATAAATATTAAATCTATATATAATAATAAAAAATATTTTTCTGGAGTATGTTTTTGATATACTACAAATGTAGTTACTTACTCGGTACAGCAGCTTCGGTGCTCAGAATAAAAGACATTGCCAATAGACAACCGAAAATCACAAAACTGGTCGATTTGAATGCCATTTCTGCTTCTTTTTTTTTAGTTGTTAGACGTTGTTACTCAAATGAATCACTTTCGATTTTGATATCTGTTTGACCAAGCTCCCCTTTTTATATCAAAAAAATCCGCTAAAAATCGTAAGGAATTTTTAAAACGCCTCTTTTTTGTTATCAAGATTTTGGAAAATACTGCCCGAATGAGGAAAACCCTATCGTGAGGGAATTTCTATGAAGAGTCATCTAAAAAAACGATAAAATATGCAAAAACATTGATAAAAAGTAAACGAAACGTCCTTTTTTATGAATTAATCTTCTAACTCAAGTAGGTAAAGTTCAGACGATAAGAATGAACATATTATAATATTAAAAATATATCGATTGGTTTTACATATTTTTTTATTTAATAATTAATATTATCAAAATATGTAATAGATATCATCAACAAAATCCCTTAAGTAGTTAAGTACTGGGCATGACACCTGGCAAGAAGGACGGACAACAGATGGACCACAAGAAGTACAGCAAGGTATTCATGAGGAATTAAAAGACCTAGAAGAAGAAAAAAAATAAAAAAAAATAAAAATAAAAAAAAATGAAAAAAAAAGATAAA